>NW_028234006.1:692500-795000 GCF_037954325.1 Fistularia commersonii
ATGATGACTTAATGTGTGTATGTGTGTATGTGTGTGTCTGTGTGTGTGTGAGTGTCTTTGTGTGTGTGTGTGTGTGTGTGTGTGTGAAAGGCTCTTTTGGTGGGGGAGGGGGGGTCGCGGACAGGGATTACCATTGGGCAAACACATGTGAATGAGTGGATGAGCTAGTGTTTGTTTGGTTGTGGATGCGTTTCGGCTAATGCTATTAGCACATCTATGATGAATTAAGGTGTGTGTGTGTGTGTGTGTGTGTGTGTGTGTGTTTGTTTTTTGTGTCTGTGTGAGTGTGTTCGTGTGTGTATGTGTGAGAGTTTGTTTAGGTGGGGGGGGGGGTACCAGGGCCCTTCGCGGAGGAGCAGTGGAGCGGAGAAGCAGAGGAATGGAGGAGTGGAGGTAATTTTTCTTTTCTCAAAGGCAGAGGATGGGAAGTTTGGGGGCAGTAGGACGCCTTAGACCGGCCACTGTGAGCCTTCTCCAGATATAGATCCCCCGGACGTATGATTGGAGCTCCCGGACCATTGGGCACACACATGTGAATGAGTGGATGAGCTAATGTTTGTTTGGTAGTGGATGCATTTCGGCTAATGCTATTAGCACAGCTATGATGAGTTAAGGTGTGTTGTGTGTGTGTGTGTGTGTGTGTGTGTGTGCGCGTGTGTGTGTTTGTGTGTTTTTGTGTGTGTGTGAGTGTGTTTAGGTGGGGGGGGGGTACCAGGGCCCATAGCGGAGGAGCGGTGGAGCTGAGAAGCGGAGGAGCGTAGTAGCGGAGGTATTGTTTCTCCTCTCAGAGGCGGGGAAGCTTGGGAGCTATTAGCACAGCTATGATGACTTAAGGTGTGTTTGTGTGTGTGTGTTTGTGTGTTTGTGTGTTCTTGTGTGTGTGTGTGTGTGTGTGTGTTTGTGTGTGTGGGGGGGGGGGCGCGGACAGGGGGTAGCTGGGCCTGGAGCGGATGAGCTGTGAAGCGGATGGAGGGCAGAAGCACGTCCCATAATTCTCCTGAGTCCAGCGGATCGGGAGTACCAGGGCCTATAGCGGAGGAGCGGTGGAGCGGAGAAGAGGACCATTGGGCACACACATGTGAATGAGTGGATGAGCTAATGTTTGTTTGGTTGTGGATGCGTTTCGGCTAAAGCTATTAGCACAGCTATGAAGACTTAAGGTGTGTGTATGTGTGTATGTGTGTGTCTGTGTGTGTGTGAGTGTCTGTGTCTGTATGTGTGTGTGAGAGGCTCTTTTGGTGGGGGGGGGGGGGTCGCGGACAGGGAGTACCATTGGGCACACACATGTGAATGAGTGGATGAGCGAATGTTTGTTTGGTTGTGGATGCGTTTCGGCTAATGGTATTAGCACAGCTCTGATGAGTTAAGATGTGTGTGTATGTGTGTTTGTGTGTTTTTGTGTGTGTGTGAGTGATTTTGTGTGAGAGTTTGTTTAGGTAGGGGGGGGGGGGGGAGTACCAGGGCCCATAGCCGAGGAGCGGTGGAGCTGAGAAGCGGAGGAGCAGAGGAGCGGAGGTAATGTTTCTTCTCTCAGAGGCGGAGCAGCTTGGGGGCAGCAGAACCCCTTAGACGGGCTAATGTGAGCATTCTTCGGACATAGATCCCCCGAACGTATGATTGGAGCTCCCGGACCACTGGGCACACACATGTGAATGAGTGGATGAGCTAATGTTTGTTTGGTTGTGGATGCGTTTCGGCTAATGCTATTAGCACAGCTATGATGAGTTAAGGTGTGTGTGTGTGTGTGTGAGTGTGTGTGTTTGTTTGTTTTTGTGTCTTTGTGAGTGTGTTCGTGTGTGTATGTGTGAGAGTTTGTTTAAGTGGGGGGGGGGGATACCAGGGCCCATCACGGAGGAGCGGTGGAGCGGAGAAGCGGAGGAATGGAGGAGGTTAGGTAATTTTTCTCTTCTCAAAGGCAGAGGATGGGAAGTTTGGGTGCAGTAGGACGCCTTAGACCGGCCACTGTGAGCCTTCTCCAGATATAGATCCCCGGATGTATGATTGGAGCTCCCGGACCATTGGGCACACACATGTGAATGAGTGGATGAGCTAATGTTTGTTTGGTAGTGGATGCATTTCGGCTAATGCTATTAGCACAGCTATGATGAGTTAAGGTGTGTGTGTGTGTGTGTGTGAGTGTGTGTGTATGTGTGTGTGTGTGTGTGTTTAGGTGGGGGGGGGTACCAGGGCCAATAGCGGAGGAGCGGTGGAGCTGAGAAGCGGAGAAGCGGAGGAGCATAGGAGTGGAGGTAATGTTTCTTCTCTCAGAGGCGGGGAAGCTTGGGGGCAGAAGAACCCCTTAGACGGCCTAATGTGAGCCTTCTCTGGAGATAGCTCCCCCAGACGTATGACCGGAGCTCCCAGACCTCTGGGCACATACATGTGAATGAGTGGATGAGCTAATGTTTGTGTGGTTGTGGATGCATTTCGGCTAATGCTTTTAGCACAGCTATGATGACTTAAGGTGTGTATGTGTGTCTGTGTGTGTGTGTGTCTTTGTGTGTGTGTGTGTGTGTGTTTGTGTGTTTGAAAGGCTCTTTTGGTGGGGGAGGGGGGGGTCGCGGACAGGGATTACCATTGGGAGCACACATGTGAATGAGTGGATGAGCTAATGTTTGTTTGGTTGTGGATGCGTTTCGGCTAATGCTATTAGCACATCTATGATGAATTAAGGTGTGTGTGTGTGTGTGTGTGTGTGTGTGTATGTGTGTGTGTGTGTGTGTTTGTTTTTTTTGTGTCTGTGTGAGTGTGTTCGTGTGTGTATGTGTGAGAGTTTGTTTAGGTGGGGGGGGGTACCAGGGCCCTTCGCGGAGGAGCGGTGGAGCGGAGAAGCGGAGGAATGGAGGAGTGGAGGTAATTTTTCTCTTCTTAAAGGCAGAGGATGTGAAGTTTGGGTGCAGTAGGACGCCTTAGACCGGCCACTGTGAGCCTTCTCCAGATATAGATCCCCCGGACGTATGATTGGAGCTCCCGGACCATTGGGCACACACATGTGAATGAGTGGATGAGCTAATGTTTGTTTGGTAGTGGATGCATTTCGGCTAATGCTATTAGCAAAGCTATGATGAGTTAAGGTGTGTTTGTGTGTGTGTGTGTGTGTGTGTGCGCGCGTGTGTGTGCGCGTGTGTTTTTGTGTGTGTGTGAGTGTGTTTAGGTGGGGGGGGGGTACCAGGGCCCATAGCGGAGGAGCGGTGGAGCTGAGAAGCGGAGGAGCGGAGTAGCGGAGGTATTGTTTCTCCTCTCAGAGGCGGGGAAGCTTGGGAGCTATTAGCACAGCTATGATGACTTAAGGTGTGTGTGTGTGTGTGTGTTTGTGTGTTTGTGTGTTCTTGTGTGTGTGTGTGTGTGTGTTTGTGTGTTTGTGTGTGCGTTTGTGTATATGTGTGTGACAGTTTGTTTCGGGGGGGGGGGGGGGGGGGGCGCGGACAGGGGGTAGCTGGGCCTGGAGCGGATGAGCTGTGAAGCGGATGGAGCGCAGAAGCACGTCCCATAATTCTCCTGAGTCCGGCGGATCGGGAGTACCAGGGCCTATAGCGGAGGAGCGGTGGAGCGGATAAGCGGACCATTGGGCACACACATGTGAATGAGTGGATGAGCTAATGTTTGTTTGGTTGTGGATGCGTTTCGGCTAATGCTATTAGCACAGCTATGATGGAGCGGAGAAGCGGAGGAATGGAGGAGTGGAGGTAATTTTTCTCTTCTTAAAGGCAGAGGATGTGAAGTTTGGGTGCAGTAGGACGCCTTAGACCGGCCACTGTGAGCCTTCTCCAGATATAGATCCCCCGGACGTATGATTGGAGCTCCCGGACCATTGGGCACACACATGTGAATGAGTGGATGAGCTAATGTTTGTTTGGTAGTGGATGCATTTCGGCTAATGCTATTAGCAAAGCTATGATGAGTTAAGGTGTGTTTGTGTGTATGTGTGTGTGTGTGTGCGCGCGTGTGTGGGCGCGTGTGTTTTTGTGTGTGTGTGAGTGTGTTTAGGTGGGGGGGGGGGGTACCAGGGCCCATAGCGGAGGAGCGGTGGAGCTGAGAAGCGGAGGAGCGGAGTAGCGGAGGTATTGTTTCTCCTCTCAGAGGCGGGGAAGCTTGGGAGCTATTAGCACAGCTATGATGACTTAAGGTGTGTGTGTGTGTGTGTGTTTGTGTGTTTGTGTGTTCTTGTGTGTGTGTGTGTGTGTGTGTGTGTTTGTGTGTGCGTTTGTGTATATGTGTGTGACAGTTTGTTTAGGTGGGGGGGGGGGGGGGGGCGCGGACAGGGGGTAGCTGGGCCTGGAGCGGATGAGCTGTGAAGCAGATGGAGCGCAGAAGCACGTCCCATAATTCTCCTGAGTCCGGCGGATCGGGAGTACCAGGGCCTATAGCGGAGGAGCGGTGGAGCGGAGAAGCGGACCATTGGGCACACACATGTGAATGAGTTGATGAGCTAATGTTTGTTTGGTTGTGGATGCGTTTCGGCTAATGCTATTAGCACAACTATGATGACTTAATGTGTGTATGTGTGTCAGTGTGTGTGTGTGTGTGTGAGTGTCTTTGTGTATGTGTGTGATAGTTTGTTTTGGTGGGGGGGGGGGGGGGGGCGGTCGCGGACACGGACTACCAGGGCGCACACATGTGAATGAGTAGATGAGCTAATGTTTGTTTGGTTGTGGATGCGTTTCGGCTAATGCTATTAGCACAGCTATGCTGACTTAATGTGTGTATGTGTGTCAGTGTGTGTGTGTGTGTGAGTGTCTTTATGTATGTGTGTGACAATTTGTTTTGGTGGGGGGGGGGGACACGGAGTACCAGGGCGCACACATGTGAATGAGTGGATGAGCTAATGTTTGTTTGGTTGTGGATGCGTTTCGGCTAAAGCTATTAGCACAGCTATGAAGACTTAAGGTGTGTGTATGTGTGTATGTGTGTGTCTGTGTGTGTGTGAGTGTCTTTGTGTGTGTGTGTGTGTGTGAGAGGCTCTTTTGGTGGGGGGGGGAGGGTCGCGTACAGGGAGTACCATTGGGCACACACATGTGAATGAGTGGATGAGCGAATGTTTGTTTGGTTGTGGATGCGTTTCGGCTAATGCTATTAGCACAGCTATGATGAGTTAAGGTGTGTGTGTATGTGTGTTTGTGTGTTTGTGTGTTTTTGTGTGTGTGTGAGTGATTTTGTGTGAGAGTTTGTTTAGGTGGGGGGGGGGGGGAGTACCAGGGCCCATAGCGGAGGAGCGGTGGAGCTGAGAAGCGGAGGAGCAGAGGAGCGAAGGTAATGTTTCTTCTCTCAGAGGCGGAGCAGCTTGGGGGCAGCAGAACCCCTTAGACGGGCTAATGTGAGCATTCTCCGGACATAGATCCCCCGAACGTATGATTGGAGCTCCCGGACCACTGGGCACACACATTGGAATGAGTGGATGAGCTAATGTTTGTTTGGTTGTGGATGTGTTTCGGCTAATGCTATTAGCACAGCTATGATGAGTTAAGGTGTGTGTGTGTGTGTGTGTGTGTGTGTGTGTTTGTTTGTTTTTGTGTCTTTGTGAGTGTGTTCGTGTGTGTATGTGTGAGAGTTTGTTTAGGTGGGGCGGGGGGTACCAGGGCCCATCGCGGAGGAGCGGTGGAGCGGAGAAGCGGAGGAATGGAGGAGCGGAGGTAATGTTTCTCTTCTCAAAGGCATTTTGGGTGCAGTAGGACGCCTTAGACCGGCCACTGTGAGCCTTCTCCAGATATAGATCCCCCGGATGTATGATTGGAGCTCCCGGACCATTGGGCACACACATGTGAATGAGTGGATGAGCTAATGTTTGTTTGGTAGTGGATGCGTTTCGGCTAATGCTATTAGCACAGCTATGATGAGTTAAGGTGTGTTTGTGTGTGTGTGTGTGTGTGTGTGTTTGTGTGTGTGTGTGTGTGTGTGTGTGTGTGTGTGCGCGTGTGTGTGTTTATGTGTTTTTGTGTGTGTGTAAGTGTGTTTAGGTGGGGGGGGGGGTACCAGGGCCAATAGCGGAGGAGCGGTGGAGCTGAGAAGCGGAGGAGCAGAGGAGCGGAGGTAATGTTTCTTCTCTCAGAGGTGGGGAAGCTTGGGGGCAGAAGAACCCCTTAGACGGCCTAATGTGAGTCTTCTCTGGAGATAGCTCCCCCAGACGTATGACCGGAGCTCCCAGACCTCTGGGCACATACATGTGAATGAGTGGATGAGCTAATGTTTGTTTGGTTGTGGATGCGTTTCGGCTAATGCTATTAGCACAGCTATGCTGACTTAATGTGTGTATGTGTGTCAGTGTGTGTGTGTGTGTGAGTGTTTTTGTGTATGTGTGTGATAGTTTGTTTTGGTGGGGGGGCGGACACGGAGTACCAGAGCGAGCACATGTGAATGAGTGGATGAGCTAATGTTTGTTTGGTTGTGGATGCGTTTCGGCTAAAGCTATTAGCACAGCTATGAAGACTTAAGGTGTGTGTATGGCTGTGTCTGTGTGTGTGTGAGTGTCTTTGTTTGTGTGTGTGTGTGTGAGAGGCTCTTTTGGTGGGGGGGGGGTCGCGGACAGGGAGTACCATTGGGCACACACATGTGAATGAGTGGATGAGCGAATGTTTGTTTGGTTGTGGATGCGTTTCGGCTAATGCTATTAGCACAGCTATGATGAGTTAAGGTGTGTGTGTATGTGTGTTTGTGTGTTTGTGTGTTTTTGTGTGTGTGTGAGTGATTTTGTGTGAGAGTTTGTTTAGGTAGGGGGGGGTGGGGGGGGGAGTACCAGGGCCCATAGCGGAGGAGCGGTGGAGCTGAGAAGCGGAGGAGCAGAGGAGCGGTGGTAATGTTTCTTCTCTCAGAGGCGGAGCAGCTTGGGGGCAGCAGAACCCCTTAGACGGGCTAATGTGAGCATTCTCCGGAAATAGATCCCCCGAACGTATGATTGGAGCTCCCGGACCACTGGGCACACACATGTGAATGAGTGGATGAGCTAATGTTTGTTTGGTTGTGGATGCGTTTCGGCTAATGCTATTAGCACAGCTATGATGAGTTAAGGTGCGTTTGTGTGTGTGTGTGTGTGTGTGTGTGTGTGTGTGTGTGTGTGTGTGTGAGTGTCTTTGTGTGTGTTTGTGTGTTTTTGTGTGTGTGTGAGTGTGTTTAGGTGGGGGGGGGGTACCAGGGCCAATAGCGGAGGAGCGGTGGAGCTGAGAAGCGGAGGAGCAGAGGAGCGGAGGTAATGTTTCTTCTCTCAGAGGCGGGGAAGCTTGGGGGCAGAAGAACCCCTTAGACGGCCTAATGTGAGCCTTCTCTGGAGATAGCTCCCCCAGACGTATGACCGAAGCTCCCAGACCTCTGGGCACATACATGTGAATGAGTGGATGAGCTAGTGTTTGTGGTTGTGGATGCGTTTCGGCTAATGCTTTTAGCACAGCTATGATGACTTAAGGTGTGTATGCGTGTCTGTGTGTGTGTGTGTGTGAGTGTCTTTGTGTATGTGTGTGATAGTTTCTTTTGGTGGGGGGGGGTCGCGGACAGGGAGTACCAGGGCACACACATGTGAATGAGTGGATGAGCTAATGTTTGTTTGGTTGTGGATGCGTTTTGGCTAATGCTATTAGCACAGCTATGAAGACTTAAAGTGTGTGTATGTGTGTATGTGTGTGTCTGTGTGTGTGTGTGAGTGTCTTTGTGTGTGTGTGTGTGTGTGAGAGGCTCTTTTGGTGGGGGGGGGTGTCGCGGACAGGGAGTACCAGGGCCAAGAGCGGATGAGCTGAGGAGCGGAGGAAGGCAGAAGCTCGGCCCGTGATTCGCTTATGTCCAGCGGTTCGGGAATTCCAGGGCCCAAAGCAGAGGAGCAGTGGAGCTGAGAAGCGGAGGAGCGGAGGTGATGTTTATTCTCTCAGAGGCAGGGAAGCTTGGGGGTAGCAGAACCCCTTAGATGGGCTAATGTGAGCATTCTCCAGACATAGATCCTCCGGTCGTATGATTGGAGCTGCCGGACCATTGGGCACACACATGTGAATGAGTGGATGAGCTAATGTTTGTTTGGTTGTGGATGCGTTTCGGCTAATGCTATTAGCACAGCTATGATCAGTTAAGGTCTGTGTGTATGTGTGTGTGTGTTTGGGTGTGTGTGTGTGTCTGTGTGTGTGTGTGAGAGTTTGTTTAGGTGGGGGGGGTTGCGGACAGGGAGTACCAAGGCCTCGAGCGGATGAGCTGAGGAGCAGAGCAGGGCAGAAGCCCGGCCCGTGATTCCCTTATATCCAGCGGTTCGGGAGTTCCAGGGCCCAAAGCGGAAAGGCGGAGGAGTGGAGAAGCGGAGGAGTGGAGGAGAGCAGAAGCACGTCACGCAATTCTCCTGAGTTCGCAGGATCAGGAGTACCAGGGCCCATAGCGGAGGAGCGGAGGTGTTGAGAAGCGGAGGAGCAGAGGAGCGATATTATATTTCTCTTCTCAAAGGCGGGGAAGCTTGGGGGCAGCAGGATCCCTTAGACCGGCCAATGTGTGCCTTCTCCGAACATAGATGCCCCGGACGTATGCCCGGAGCTCCCAGACCTCTGGGCACATACATGTGAATGAGTGGATGAGCTAATGTTTGTTTGGTTGTGGATGCGTTTCGGCTAATGCTATCAGCACAGCTATGATGACTTAAGGTGTGTGTGTGTGTGTGTTTTTGTGTGTTTGTGTGTTCTTGTGTGTGTGTGTGTGTGTGTGTGTTTGTGTGTGTGTGTGTGCGTTTGTGTATATGTGTGTGACAGTTTGTTTAGGTGGGGGGGGGCCGCGGACAGGGGGTTAGGGTTAGGGTTAGGGTTAGGGTTAACAAGGCCCATAGCGGAGGAACGGTGAAGCGGAGAAGCAGAGGAGCGGAGGAGCGGAGGTAATGTTTCTCTTCTCAAACGCAGAGGAGGGGAAGTTTGGGGGCAGCAGGGCGCCTTAGACTGGCCAATGTGAGCCTTCTCTAGGACATAGGTCCCCCGGACGGATGATTCGAGCTCCCGGACCATTGGGCACACACATGTGCATGAGTGGATGAGCTAATGTTTGTTTGATTTGAGATAGGTGATCTCATTAGTTTTATTTGAGTTTACATTCTAGTATACATATGTGGTATTTGTATATACTCTCAGGAAATGTATGGCACTTTATGACAAGGTTTGGGACTTGTTTTAGTTTTTCGCGACTGTTCAGCTAACTTGACGTTAACTTCTACGTCAGTGTTTTCTTTTTTGGTATAGCGCTGCTGGCGGGAATTTTCCCTCACTCTGTACTGTACATGTCCCATGGCTAACCGATGTTGATTCCCGGAGCTGTGAAGAAGAAAATAAAAGACGATTCAAACAAGGCAAACTTGTGAATTCCTTCCGAAACATGGAAAACGAAGAAGCTGCAAACTTAAACGCAACAGGTTATGGGCCCAGGCTACGAACAAAAGGAGGAAGATGGCAACGTTTGGTTGCCGATGGAGACGAAAACAACTACGAGCTTTGGGAAGTAAAGTTTCTGGGACACATGCGACTTGAAGGTTTGAAAGAGACAATTCTTTCAACTGTTGAGCCCGACCCAGGTAAAAATGCAGAATGCTACGCTGAGCTTATCCAGTTCCTCGATGATAAAAGTCTATCATTGGTAATGAGGGAAGCCGCAGATGACGGTCGAAAAGCTTTGAAAATATTACGGGATCATTATGCCAGCCAGGGTAAGCCCAGAATTATTTCCCTGTACAGCGAACTATGCTCACTCAAGAAGGAACCCGACGAAACAATAACAGATTACATTATCAGAGCAGAAAAGGCAGTCACCGCTCCGAGAAACACAAAACAGGTGATAAGTGATGAGCTGATGATCGCTATGGTTATGAAAGGGCTTCCAGAACCATACAAGCCCTTCGTCATTCATGTAACTCAGAGCAGTGAAGAAATGACGTTTATTCAGTTCAAGAGTAAACTAAGAAGTTATGAAGAGACTGAAAAGTTTGACAGCAAAACCAAATCAGACAATGTCATGAAAGTGGACATGTCAACCGTGATCTGCTATGGATGTGGAAACCGTGGCCATATGTCAAAAGCTTGTCACCAAAAATCAGGGCCAAAATGGTGCAGCTATCACAGAAGCGCAACCCACACCGATGAGACATGCAGAAGAAAATCCAAGCCCAAAGAAGACTCGGTCAAACAAAACACAGACATCCAAGACAAAGATAAGGAAGATGAGCAAACTTTTGTATTCAAGGTCAGTCAAAAAGTCCCTCCGGAAAATATCAGAAAAAATGGACTGATGGTAGACTGTGGCGCTACATCACACATCATAACACAAGAAGACAAATTCACAAGATTTGATGAGTTTTTCAACCCAAACAAACATTACATGGAGCTAGCAGACGGGACCAGAAGAAACAAAGTGGCACTAAAAAGAGGTGATGCAGAAGTGTTACTCCAGGACATTGAAGGAAAACCTGTCCTGGTAACCTTAAGGGGAGCCTTATTCATCCCATCATATCCTCAGGACTTCATATCGGTGAAGGCAGCCACAGCTGATGGAGCCAGCGTGATATTCAAAGAAGGAGAGAACAGATTCATAACCAAAGAAGGAACAATTTTCAGCATTGAGGAATGTGACAGACTCTACTACATAAGAACGGTAAATTATCAACAACTTTATGATGATACAGTAAATGACATGATGTCCAGGGATAAAGTAAACTGAACTTGTGATGTCAAAACATGGCATGAGATTATGAGACACCGCAATGTAAAAGATGTATTAAAATGACCAAACTTAGTCGAGGGTATGAAGATTACAGGTCAGACCAAGGTAGACTGTAACGTATGCACAGAGGGAAAATTCACAAATAGCAGAAACAGGCAAGCTGATGCAAAAGCTGATGCACCCCTAAAAATGGTACACGCTGACTTATCAGGCCCGATTGAACCAGCTGGTCAAGAAGGGCATAAGTATGTCATTTCATTCACAGATGATTATTCAGGGGCAGTATTTGTATATTTTCTCAAATACAAGAGTGAAGCTACATTAGCAACAGAGAAGTTCCTTGCTGACAGTGCAGCGTATGGTCGTGTCAAATGTATCAGGTCAGACAACGGGACTGAATTCACAGGAAATGCTTTTCAATCTCTTCTAAGGGAGAAAGGCATAAGACATGAAACATCATCCCCATACTCTCCCCATCAAAATGGGACAGCAGAAAGATAATGGAGGACCCTTTTTGAAATGGCAAGGTGTATGCTAATAGAAAAAGGATTACCAAAGGTTTTGTGGCCTTATGCTGTCCAGACCGCTGCCCATATTCGAAATAGATGCTACAATGACAGACTCGAAAATACCCCATACTTCATGTTAACAGGGAGAAAGCCAAATCTCTCAAAAATGTGGATATTCGGAACTGAGTGTTCTGCATACAAACATGACACTAAGAAATTAGATCCCAGATGTGAAAGAGGAATATTTGTGGGATACAGTAAGAAAAGCCCTTCATACCTGGTCTATAATCCACTTACAGAAAAAGTGGCAAAACAGAGACTGGTGAAATTGATCAAAAAGGGAAGAATTGAACAACAAACACAAACTGATGATTATGAGACAGAAATCCAGGGATATGAAGGCACAGATTCTACAGATGAAACCAGTATTGCTGTGTCACAAAGTGAAAATAAAACAGACAACCATATACAAAATGAGGATGAGAGTACTAACGCAGATGTGTCACATGACGAAGAAACAGCAGAAAATGTCCAAAATGAAAAAGAGACGAGGTCAGACATAAAACCCAGATATAATCAAACCAGTCGCTATCCTAGACGAAAAAGGGTCGTTCCAAGGTATTTAGAGGATGATCAGACAGACTATATTAACAATGATAAAAATCATACAACTATTGATTACTGTTACAGGACTGTGTGCGGAGTCCCACAGAATTATAGTGAAGCACTGAAGTCACCACTGGCACCCGGGTGGAATTGTGCCATGAGGGAAGAGATTGACTCGATTAAATAGAATGACACATTTGAACTGACAACTTTACCTGAAGGGAGAAAAGTAATTGGAGGAAAATGGGTATTTGCCCTTAAAGAAAATGCTGAAGGAGGACAAATATTTAAGGCCAGATATGTAGCTAAGGGTTACAATCAAACAGAAGCCATAGACTACTATGGAACTTTTGCACCGACAGCTAACATTACATCAGTGCGGGCACTAATGCAGATAGCCGTACAAAATAACCTCATTGTCCATCAAATGGATGTTAAGACGGCATATTTACATGCTCCTATACATGAGGAGATTTTCTTGGAACAACCAGAAGGGTTTGAAATGATGTCAGAAACAGGAGAGAAAATAGTGTATAGATTAAAGAAATCTCTTTATGGCCTGAAACAATCAGGAAGAAACTGGTATGAACTCCTTAATGACCATTTAGAACAGGACAACTTTGTGAGAAATCTCTCTGACCACTGTGTGTACAGAAAACAGACGGAAAATGGTGACACAATCATTGTAATAATTTGGGTAGATGATTTAATTATTGCAGCAAGCAGCAATGATGCACTCAGCACATTTAAACAGAACATGAAATTCAAGTTCAACATGAAAGACCTGGGGAAACTATCATATTTTTTGGGCATACAATTTGAACAAAAGGGGGATGAAATCAAAATGAACCAGACAAAGTACATCCTAAAAATGCTAGAGAGATTTGGAATGTCAGAATGTAAAGCAAGATCTACTCCAAGTGAGCAAAAATTAGAGGGCATCCCTGTAGCTGATGAAAATGAGCAAAGTGAACCTGTCGACCCCAAAGAATATCGTGAGATTGTAGGCAGTCTTATTTATGCCATGACTTGCACCAGACCTGATATCAGCTGGATAGTGAGCAAACTATCACAGAATCTGGCAATGGCAAAAGTAAAAAACTTAGTAGCTCCAAAACATGTGCTGAGGTTTTTGAAGGGGACAGCTGATTATGAACTAAGTTTCAAGACAAATAAGGAGGATTTGAACCTGATAGCTTACAGTGATTCAGACTGGGCATCATCTGTAGAAGACAGACGTAGCACTACAGGCTACTGTTTCAGTTTAACAAAACAAGGCCCAGCCATTGCATGGAAGTCAAGGAAACAGCCCACAGTGGCCCTGTCAACATGTGAGGCTGAATACATCGGCCGAGCCACCACCGCACAAGAAAACATGTACCTGTCTCAACTGTTAAACGGTATGGACAACAAAATGTACAGTTGCACAACAATCTACGGAGACAATCAGGGGGCCATCGCACTGAGTAAGAATCCTGTAAACAGACAAAGGTCAAAACACATTGATGTAAAATATCATTTCATTCGTGAAGCACTCAGTGAGGGTTAAATAAATCTTATCTATTGTCCATCAGAGGACATGTTGGCAGACATCTTGACAAACTCATGACAAAGGTAACAATAGAAAAATTCAAAAAGTGGTTCTTTGGAAATTAAAATGTCCAAAGTTTTTTTTTGGATGTTGAGATCAAGAGGGGGTGTTGAAATAGGTGATCTCATTAGTTTTATTTGAGTTTACATTCTAGTATACATATGTTGTATTTGTATCTACTCTCAGGAAATGCATGGCACTTTATGACAAGGTTTGGGACTTGTTTTAGTTTTTCGCGACTGTTCAGCTAACTTGACGTTAACTTCTACGTCAGTGTTTTTTTTTTGGTATAGCGGTGCTGGCGGGAATTTTTCCCTCACTCTGTACTGTACATGTCCCATGGCTAACCGATGTTGATTCCCGGAGCTGTGAAGAAGAAAATAAAAGACGATTCAAACAAGGCAAACTTGTGAATTCCTTCCGAAACATGGAAAACGAAGAAGCTGCGAACTTAAACGCAACAGTTTGGTTGTGGATGCGTTTCGGCTAATGCTATTAGCACAGCTATGATGAGTGAAGGTGTGTTTGTGTGTGTGTGTGTGTGTGTGTGTCTGTGTGTGTGTGTGTGTGTGTGTGCGTGTGTGTGAGTGTGAATTTGTTTAGGTGGGGGGGGGTCGCGGACAGGGAGTACCGGGGCCTCGAGCGGATGAGCTGAGGAGCGGAGGAGGGCAGAAGCCTGGCCCGTGATTCGCTTATGTCCAGCGGTTCGGGAATTCCAGGGCCCAAAGCGGAGGAGCGATGGAGCTGAGAAGCGGAGGAGCGGAGGTAATGTTTCTCCTCTCAGAGGCGGGGAAGTTTGGGGGCAGAAGAACCCCTTAGACTGGCTAATGTGAGCATACTCCGGACATAGATCCCCCGGACGTATGATTGGAGCTCTCGGACCATTTGGCACACACATGTGAATGAGTGGATGAGCTAATGTTTGTTTGGTTGTGGATGCGTTTCGGCTAATGCTATTAGCACAGCTATGATGAGTTAAGGTGTGTGTGTATGTGTGTGTGTGTGTGTGTGTGTTTGTGTGTTTTTGTGTGTGTGTGAGTGTGTTTGTGTGTGTATGTGTGAGAGTTTGTTTAGGTGGGGGGGGGAGTACCAGAGCCCATACAGGAGGAGCGGTGGAGCTGAGAAGCGGAGGTAATTTTTCTCCTCTCAGAGGCGGGGAAGCTTGGGGGCAGAAGAACCCCTTAGACCGGCCAATGTGAGCCTTCTTCGGACATAGATCACCCGGACGTATGACTGGAGCTCCCGTACCTCTAGGCACACACATATGTGAATGAGTGGATGACCTAATGTTTGTTTTGTTGTGGATACGTTTTGGCCAATGCTATTAGCACAGCTATGATGAGTTCAGGTGTGTGTGTGTGTGTTTGTGTGTTTGTCTGTGTGTGTGTGTGTGTGTGTGTGTGTGTGTGTGTGTGTGTGTGTGTGTGTGTGTGTGTGTGCGTGTGTTTATCTGTGTGTGAGAGTTTGTTTTGGTGGGTGGGGGTGGGGGTGGGGGGGGGGGGGGTGTTCCCGCGGACAGGGAGTACCAGGGCCTGGAGCGGATGAGGTGAGGAGCGGAGGAGGGCAGAAGCCCGGACCGTGATTCGCTTATGTCCAGCGGTTCGGGAGTTCCAGGGCCCAAAGCGGAGAAGCGGAGGACAGCAAAAGCCCTGTCCGCAATTCACCTGAGTCTGGCGGATCGGTAGTACCTGGTTCCGCAGCGGAGGAGCGGAGGAGCGGAGGAGCGGAGGAGCGGAGCAAAGCGGAAGACCGTCTTAATAACAAGGAAATTACAGATGAGGCTATAATTTCCACAGAAATCTTTAAATTCTATCGCCACCTATACACTTCGACATTGTCAAAAAGCGATTGTGACTCCTTTCCAACAAATATTCCTCAACATATCCCAAAAATAAACAACAACAAACAATATATGTTTGTTTTGTATATGTTTATATATAATCAACAAAAAATATACAGTTTGATATCTGAGATTCCTTGTGAGTCGCCAACTTAATTACATGTTGTACTCCCCTTGCAATCTTTTTTTCGTTTTAATTTTTTATTAGTCTATCTATTGATTTAATTATTTCATTTTAATTTCTTTTTTTGTCTAGCACTGTAAATTTCTCACAAACCGTTAACACTATTAACTTCTGATTCCATACAGAACGAATGTCCTTATGTCCTTTGCTTCCTCATGCCTGGTTGTTTCATTCACATTCAGTTCTACCTTGCCATGTTTATTTGTACATTTGTATAGTTGTGTGTACTATTTATGTTCAATTCAAAAAAAAAAAAAAAGAATGAGAGGCTGAGAAAATCTCCATGTCTCTCTCTCCCCCCCCCTTAATGCCGCCCCCCCCCCTTCCTCACGGCGGCCGACGCAACGCGATTCTCGCCGTTGTTGTGGAAGTAGGGAAAAGGATTCCCCGCGTCGGTGCGAGCGATGCGTTTCAAGGCGTATTGCATGTGTGTATGGGGGGGGGGGGTCTACAGGACACCGCAGACCGGCAATGGTGCACCTTCTCCGGACATCGATCACCGAAACGTCGGCGTGGAGCTCCCGGAGCAGCCGGCGTGTACATGTGAATGAATGGAGGAGCTAATGTGTGTGGGGTGGTGGTGGTGGTGGTGTGTGGGGGGGGGGGGGGGCGTTTCGGCTAATGCTATCAGCACAGCTATGATTATCCCCAGAACGTTGAGAACGAGCTCCCGGAACTCCAGACATGCGTATATAAAAGAGTGGAATTAAGGTGTGTGTGAGTGTGTGTGTGTGTGTGTGTGTGTGTGTGTGTGTGTGTGTGTGTGTGTGTGTGTGTGTGTGTGTGTGTGTATGTGTGTGTGTGTGTGTGTGTGTATGTGTGGGACAGAAATAATGTCGGGGACAGAAATTGTTATTAGCCTGCTGGCAGATGACACAACCTTAGTTTTGAAAAATGAACATCAAGTCCCAATAAGCGTTGAAAAAATTAAAACATTCTACAAGGCTTCAGGATTGTCATTAAACTTAAAGAAATGCAAACTTCTTGAGCTGCATGACTCACCACTAAAGGAAATCAGCAATGTTCCTATCAAATCAGAAATAAAATACTTGAGCATTTTCCTATCTAAGGACCAAAAGTTAAATCAGTCCAGGAACATTGAATCTAAACTGAATCAAAGTAAAGCTAAATTGAATATATGGCTCCAAAGAGATTTATCAATATTAGGCCCGATATATTTGACTAAAATGGAATGTTTATCCAGATGTATATACCCAGTGTATTCCAATGCTGCTCCAAATCAACTCATAAAATCTATTAACCAAATAAATTTCAACTTTGTCTGGAGGAACAAACCACACCATCTAAAAAAATCACATATGGGGGAAGAAACAAGTGACGGAGGGCTGAAAGTGATAGAGTTGGACTGCCTGAATGGGACATTGAAGGTGAACTGGTTGAAATCCTGGATCAAACATCATCATTTTTTCTGGTATTGTACTCCAAACTACTTATTCAACATAGTCGGCAGCCTAAGTCTTCTACTTATCTCTGACTTGGATATCAACAAGATTCCTGTCCAATTTTCAGAGTTCCATAAACAAATACTATTATACTGGAAAATGATATATGTACACAATTTCTCACCACACAGTACAATAATTTGGAACAATCGATATGTACTGCATGGCAACAAACCTCTGTTTTACAAGGAATGCTTTGAGAAAGGTATATGGTCAATAATTGACTTGATGGATGACAATGGCAGTCGTCTAGACTATGAACAGTTCTGTACTACACACAGATTTAAGCCTCCCATATTAGAGTTGATAAAGTTACGAAACGCACTGCCTCGACAATTTGTATTCCTGACCAAAAATATAATGACGCACCAAACCGTACAACCACAGTTACCCCGACTATCACTCCAGGGAATCTCAATTCCGGACAGAAAGTGCACCAACTCCTTTATTAGGACATGTTTCACAGGAAACTTATTCCCTGGACGTCAAAACAAAAATAATATTTGAAATGAATTTGATAAGGAATCGATTGCCACGCTGCGAACTATGTATCTGACTCTACCCATACCCCCCAAGGCACAAAGAAACCCACTTCTAAATTATGAATGACATCTACCCATCTAAGGAATTATTGAGGGTACACTTTACTTTTGAAGATAATATTTGTACATTTTGTGAAGACAACATTGAAACCACTGACCATATATTTTTTCTCATTCTCATTCCATCATCACCAGTTTCCCTCTCAAAAGATGATATCACATTTGGTTTACTTATAAGCAACATAACAGATGAACTCCGTGTCAATGTTCTTTTAGGCCTGGCCAAGTTCTTCATTCACAAAAACAGAATGCAAAAATGCTCCCCAAATTTGAATTTCTTCATAAACGATTTTGAATTATAAAAAAAAATCCTTAAAACTTATGGAAAAATCCAAAAACTAAAAAATATACAGTTACCCATGTCTGAGATTCCTTTTTTTTGAAAAAAAAAAAAAAAACAAAAAACAAAAAAAAAACTTAATTACATGTTATATTCCCCTTGCAATTTTTTTTTCGTTTTAATTTTTTATTTGTCTATCTATTGATTTAATTATTTCCTTTTAATTTCTTTTTTTGTCTAGCACTGTAAATTTCTCACAAACCGTTAACACTATTAACTTCTGATTACATACAGAACAAATGTCCTTATGTCCGTTGCTTCCTCATCCCTGGTTGTTTCATTGACATTCAGTTCTACCTTGCCATGTTTATTTGTACATTTGTATATTTGTGTGTACTATTTATGTTCAATTAAAAACAGTTTGATGTCTGAGATTCCTTGTGAACGGCCAACTTAATTACATGTTATATTCCCCTTACAATTTTTTTTTTTAGTTTTTAATTTTATTTTTCTATCTATTTATTTAATTATTTCCTTTTAATTTTCTTTTTTGTCTAGCATTAAAAAATTCTCGCGAACCGTTAACACTATTAACTTCTGATTACATACAGAACGAATGCCCTTATGTCTCCCGTCCCCCCCGCTTTTTCCGTACGGTGGCAGACACTGAGATCAAAAGCAAATGGGTGTCATTGTAATGCAGTAACAGGGTGATAACAGCCGTGTTTGAAGTGTGTAGGGGCTTATAGGAGAGCAGAAGCACGTCACGCTATTCGCCTGAGTTCGGAGGATCGGGGGCACCAGGGCCCATAGCGGAGGAGCAGAGGAGTTGAGAAGCGGAGGAGCGGAGTTATGTTTCTCTTCTCAAAGGCGGGGAAGCTTGGGGGCAGCAGGACCCCTTAGACCGGCCAATGTGAGCCTTCTCCGGACATAGATCACCCGGACGTATGACTGGAGCTCCCGTACCTCTGGGCACACACATATGTGAATGAGTGGATGAGCTAATGTTTGTTTTGTTGTGGATACGTTTCGGCCAATGCTATTAGCACAGCTATGATGAGTTCAGGTGTGTGTGTGTGTGTGTGTGTGTGTGTGTGTGTGTGTGTGTGTGTGTGTGTATGGGTGTGTGTGTTTGTGTGTGTGTGTGTGTGTGTGTGTGTGTGTGAGAGTTTGTTTTGGTGGGTGGGGGGGGGTTCCCGCGTACTGGGAGTACCAGGGCCTGGAGCGGATGAGGTGAGGAGCGGAGGAGGGCAGAAGCCCGGACCGTGATTCGCTTATGTCCAGCGGTTCGGGAGTTCCAGGGCCCAAAGCGGAGAAGCGGAGGACAGCAAAAGCCCTGTCCGCAATTCACCTGAGTCTGGCGGATCGGTAGTACCTGGTTCCGCAGCGGAGGAGCGGAGGACTTGAGAAGCGAAGGAGCGGAGGAGCGGAGATGTTTCTCTTCTCAGAGGCGGCAAGGGGGGGGGAGCAGGACCCCTTACCCGTATCCCCCGGACGGTTGAGTGGAGCTCCCGGACTTCCGGGCACGCACATGCGAATGACTGGATGACAGGGAGTGCCAGGGCCTGGAGCGGATGAGCAGAGGAGAGGCGGAGAGCAGAAGCCCGGCCCGGTTCGGGATTTCCAGGGTCCAAAGCGGGGGAGCAAAGAAGCGGAGGGGGGGAGGAGAGCAGAAGAGCAGAAGACTGGCCCGGAATTCACCGAAGTCCCGCATATCGGGAGTTCAAGGGCCCGGAGCGGAAGAGAGGAGGAGCGGAGGAGCGGAGGAGCGGGGGAGCGGAGGAGCGGAGGAGCGGAGGAGCGGAGGAGCGGAGGAGCGGAGGAGCGGAGGAGAGCGGAAGCCCGGCCAACAATTCGCCTGAGTCCCGCGGAGAGGGGGTACCAGGGCCTGGAGCCTGATTCGCTTATGTCCAGCAGTTCAGGAGTACCAGGGTCAGGAGCGGAGGAGCGGAGGAGCGGATGAGCAGAAGAACGTTTAAGCGGTGGAGCGGAGGAGCGGATGAGCGGAGGAGAGTGGAATCCGGCCGACATCTCGCCTGAGTCCCGCGGAAAGGGAGTCCCAGGGCCTGGAGCCTGATTCGCTTATGGCAAGCAGTTCAGGAGAACCGAGCCCAGAGCGGAGGAGCGGAGGAGCGGAGGAGCGGAGGAGCGGAGGAGCGGAGGAGCGGAGGAGAGCGGAAACCCGGCCAACAATTCGCCTAAGTCCCGCGGAGAGGGAGTACCAGGGCCTGGAGCCTGATTCGCTATGTCCTGCAGTTCAGGAGTACCAGGGCCGGAGCAAAGGAGCGGAGGAGCGGAGGAGCGGAGGAGCGGAGGAGCGGAGGAGCGGAGGAGCGGATAAGCGAATGAGCTGAGGAGAGCGGAAGCCCGGCCGGCAATTCGCCTTAGTCCCGCGGAGAGGGAGTACCAGGTCCTGGAGCCTGATTCGCTTATGTCCAGCAGTTCAGGAGTACCAGGGCCAGGAGCGGAGGAGCGGAGGAGCGGATGAGCAAAATAACGTTTAAGCGGTGGAGCGGAGGAGCGGATGAGCGGAGGAGAGCGGAATCCGGCCGACAATTCGCCTGAGTCCCGCGGAAAGGGAGTACCAGGGCCAGAAGCGTGATTTAATGATGTTCAGCAATTCAGGAGTACCAGGCCGAGGTGCGGAGGAGCGGAGGGGCGGATGAGTGGAGGAGCGGAGGTGGGGGGGAGAGCGGAAGACCGGCCCACATTTCGCCTGAGTCCCGCGGATTGGGAGTACCAGGGCCTGGAGCCTGATTCGCTTATGGCAAGCAGTTCAGGAGTACCAGGGCCCAGAGCGGCGGAGCGGCGGAGCGGAGGAGCGGAGGAGCGGAGGAGCGGAGGAGCGGAGGAGCGGAGGAGAGCGGAAGCCCGGCCGACAATTCGCCTTAGTCCAGCGGAGAGGGAGTACCAGGGCCTGGAGCCTGATTCGCTTATGTCCAGCAGTTAGGGGGAGTACCAGGGCCGGAGCGGAGGAGCGGAGGAGCGGATGAGCAGAAGAACGTTTAAGCGGTGGAGCGGAGGCGCGGACGAGCGGAGGAGAGCGGAATCCGGCCGACAATTCGCCTGAGTCCCGCGGAAAGGGAGTACCAGGGCCAGAAGCGTGATTTAATGATGTTCAGCAATTCAGGAGTACCAGGCCGAGGTGCGGAGGAGCGGAGGGGCGGATGAGTGGAGGAGCGGAGGTGGGGGGGAGAGCGGAAGACCGGCCCACATTTCGCCTGAGGCCCGCGGATTGGGAGTACCAGGGCCTGGAGCCTGATTCGCTTATGGCAAGCAGTTCAGGAGTACCAGGGCCCAGAGCGGCGGAGCGGCGGAGCGGAGGAGCGGAGGAGCGGAGGAGCGGAGGAGAGCGGAAGCCCGGCCGACAATTCGCCTTAGTCCAGCGGAGAGGGAGTACCAGGGCCTGGAGCCTGATTCGCTTATGTCCAGCAGTTAGGGGGAGTACCAGGGCCGGAGCGGAGGAGCGGAGGAGCGGATGAGCAGAAGAACGTTTAAGCGGTGGAGCGGAGGCGCGGACGAGCGGAGGAGAGCGGAATCCGGCCGACATCTCGCCTGAGTCCCGCGGAAAGGGAGTACCAGGGCCTGGAGCCTGATTCGCTTATGGCAAGCAGTTCAGGAGAACCGGGCCCAGAGCGGAGGAGCGGAGGAGCGGAGGAGCGGAGGAGCGGAGGAGCGGAGGAGAGCGGAAGCCCGGCCAACAATTCGCCTAAGTCCCGCGGAGAGGGAGTACCAGGGCCAGGAGCCTGATTCGCTATGTCCAGCAGTTCAGGAGTACCAGGGCCGGAGCGGAGAAACGGAGGAGCGGAGGAGCGGAGGAGCGGAGGAGCGGATAAGCGGATGAGCTGAGGAGAGCGGAAGCCCGGCCGGCAATTTGCCTGAGTCCCGCGGAGAGGGAGTACCAGGTCCTGGAACCTGATTCGCTTATGTCCAGCAGTTCAGGAGTACCAGGGCCACGAGCGGAGGAGCGGAGGAGCAGATGAGCAGAAGAACGTTTAAGCGGTGGAGCGGAGGAGCGGATGAGCGGAGGAGAGCGGAATCCGGCCGACATCTCGCCTGAGTCCCGCGGAAAGGGAGTACCAGGGCCTGGAGCCTGATTCGCTTATGGCAAGCAGTTCAGGAGAACCGGGCCCAGGTGCGGAGGAGCGGAGGAGCGGAGGAGAGCGGAAGCCCGGCCAACAATTCGCCTAAGTCCCACGGAGAGGGAGTACCAGGGCCAGGAGCCTGATTCGCTATGTCCAGCAGTTCAGGAGTACCAGGGCCGGAGCGGAGGAACGGAGGAGCGCAGGAGCGGAGGAGCGGAGGAGCGGAGGAGCGGATGAGCTGAGGTGAGCGGAAGCCCGGTCGGCAATTCGCCTGAGTCCCGCGGAGAGGGAGTACCAAGTCCTGGAGCCTGATTCGCTTATGTCCAGCAGTTAGGGGGAGTACCAGGGCCGGAGCGGAGGAGCGGAGGAGCGGATGAGCAGAAGAACGTTTAAGCGGTGGAGCGGAGGGGCGGACGAGCGGAGGAGAGCGGAATCCGGCCGACATCTCGCCTGAGTCCCGCGGAAAGGGAGTACCAGGGCCTGGAGCCTGATTCGCTTATGGCAAGCAGTTCAGGAGAACCGGGCCCAGAGCGGAGGAGCGGAGGAGCGGAGGAGCGGAGGAGCGGAGGATCGGAGGAGCGGAGGAGAGCGGAAGCCCGGCCAACAATTCGCCTAAGTCCCGCGGAGAGGGAGTACCAGGGCCAGGAGCCTGATTCGCTATGTCCAGCAGTTCAGGAGTACCAGGGCCGGAGCGGAGAAACGGAGGAGCGGAGGAGCGGAGGAGCGGAGGAGCGGATAAGCGGATGAGCTGAGGAGAGCGGAAGCCCGGCCGGCAATTTGCCTGAGTCCCGCGGAGAGGGAGTACCAGGTCCTGGAACCTGATTCGCTTATGTCCAGCAGTTCAGGAGTACCAGGGCCAGGAGCGGAGGAGCGGAGGAGCAGATGAGCAGAAGAACGTTTAAGCGGTGGAGCGGAGGAGCGGATGAGCGGAGGAGAGCGGAATCCGGCCGACATCTCGCCTGAGTCCCGCGGAGAGGGAGTACCAGGGCCTGGAGCCTGATTCGCTTATGGCAAGCAGTTCAGGAGAACCGGGCCCAGGTGCGGAGGAGCGGAGGAGCGGAGGAGAGCGGAAGCCCGGCCAACAATTCGCCTAAGTCCCACGGAGAGGGAGTACCAGGGCCAGGAGCCTGATTCGCTATGTCCAGCAGTTCAGGAGTACCAGGGCCGGAGCGGAGGAACGGAGGAGCGCAGGAGCGGAGGAGCGGAGGAGCGGAGGAGCGGAGGAGCGGATGAGCTGAGGTGAGCGGAAGCCCGGTCGGCAATTCGCCTGAGTCCCGCGGAGAGGGAGTACCAAGTCCTGGAGCCTGATTCGCTTATGTCCAGCAGTTCAGTAGTACCAGGGCCAGGAGCGGAGGAGCGGAGGAGCGGATGAGCAAAATAACGTTTAAGCGGTGGAGCGGAGGAGCGGATGAGCGGAGGAGAGCGGAATCCGGCCGACAATTCGCCTGAGTCCAGCGGAGAGGGAGTACCAGGGCCAGAAGCGTGATTTATTGATGTTCAGCAATTCAGGAGTACCAGGCCCAGGTGCGGAGGAGCGGAGGGGCGGATGAGTGGAGGAGCGGAGGTGGGGAGGAAAGCGGAAGACCGGCCCACATTTCGCCTGAGTCCCGCGGATTGGGAGTACCAGTGCCTGGAGCCTGATTCGCTTATGGCAAGGAGTTCAGGAGTGCCAGGGCCCAGAGCGGCGGAGCGGAGGAGCGGAGGAGCGGAGGGGCGGATGAGCGGAGGAGTGGAGGTGCGGAGGAGAGCGGAAGCCCGGCCCACATTTCGCCTGAGTCCCGCGGATTGGGAGTACCAGGGCCTGGAGCCTGATTCGCTTATGGCAAGCAGTTCAGGAGTACCAGGGCCTAGAGCGGAGGAGCGGAGGAGCGGAGGAGCGGAGGAGCGGAGAAGCGGAGGAGAGCGGAAGCCCGGCCGACAATTCGCCTTAGTCCCGCGGAGAGGGAGTACCAGGGCCTGGAGCCTGATTCGCTTATGTCCAGCAATTCAGGAGTACCAGGGCCGGAGCGGTGGAGCGGAGGAGCGGAGGAGCGGAGGAGCGGAGGAGCGGATGAGCGGATGAGCGGATGAGCTGAGGAGAGCGGAAGCCCGGCCGGCAATTCGCCTGAGTCCCACGGAGAAGGAGTACCAGGGCCTAGAACCTGAGTCGCTTATGTCCAGCAGTTCAGGAGTACCAGGGCCAGGAGCGGAGGAGCGGAGGAGCGCAGGAGCGGATGAGCGGATGAGCGGATGAGCGGATGAGCGGATGAGCGGAGGAGCGGAGGAGCGGAGGAGCGGAGGAGAGCGGAAGGCCGGCCCACATTTCCCCTATGTCCCGCGGATTGGGAGTACCAGGGCTTGGAGCCTGATACACTTATGTCAAGCGGTCCGGAGTACCAGGGCCCGGAGCGGGGGAGCGGAAGAGCGGAGGAGCGGAGGAGAGCGGTAGCCCGGCCAAAAATTCGCCTAAGTCCCGCGGAAAGGGAGTACCAGGGCCTGGAGCCTGTTTCGCTTATGTCCAGCAGTTCAGGAGTACCAGGGCCGGAGCGGAGGAGCGGAGGAGTGGAGGACCGGAGGAGCGGAAGAGAGCGGAAGCCCGGCCCACATTTCGCCTGAGTCCCGCGGATTGGGAGTACCAGGGCCTGGAGCCTGATTCGCTAATGGCAAGCAGTTCATGAGTACCAGGGCCTAGAGCGGAGGAGCGGAGGAGCGGAGGAGCGGATGAGTGGAGAAGCGGAGGAGAGCGGAAGCCCGGCCGACAATTCGCCTTAGTCCCGCGGAGAGGGAGTACCAGGGCCTGGAGCCTGATTCGCTTATGTCCAGCAGTTCAGGAGTACCAGGGCCGGAGCGGTGGAGCGGAGGAGCGGAGGAGCGGAGGAGCGGAGGACCGGAGGACCGGAGGACCGGAGGAGAGCGGAATCCGGCCGACAATTCGCCTGAGTCCCGCGGAAAGGGAGTACCAGGACCAGAAGCGTGATTTAATGATATCCAGCAGTTCAGGAGTACCAGGGCTGGACCGGAGGAGCGGAGGAGCGGAGGAGAGCGGAGGCCCGGCCGGCAATTCGCCTGAGTCCCGCTTAGAGGGAGTACCAGGGCCTGAAGCGTGATTTAATGATGTTCAACAATTCAGGAGTACCAGGGCCAGGTGCGGAGGAGCGGACGAGCGGAGGGTTGGACGAGTGGAGGAGCGGAGGAGCGGAGGAGAGCGGAAGCCCAGCCCACTTTTTGCCTTAGTCCCGCGGATTGGGAGTACCAGGGCCTGGAGCCTGATATGCCTATGGCAAGCAGTTCAGGAGTACCAGGGCCCAGAGAGGAGGAGCGGAGGAGCGGAGGAGCGGAGGAGCGGAGGAGCGGAGGAGCGGAGGTGAGCGGAAGCCCAGCCGAATATTCGCCTAAGTCCCGCGGAAAGGGAGTACCAGGGCCTGGAGCCTGTTTCGCTTATGTCCAGCAGTTCAGGAGTACCAGGGCCGGAGCGGAGGAGCGGAGGAGTGGAGGAGCGGAGGGGCGGAGGAGAGCGGAAGCCCGGCCCACATTTCGCCTGAGTCCCGCGGATTGGGAGTACCAGGGCCTGGAGCCTGATCCGCTTATGGCAAGCAGTTCAGGAGTACCAGGGCCTAGAGCGGAGGAGCGGAGGAGCGGAGGACCGGAGGAGCGGAGAAGCGGAGGAGAGCGGAAGCCCGGCCGACAATTCGCCTTAGTCCCGCGAATTGGGAGTACCAGGGCCTGGAGCCTGATTCGCTTATGTCCAGCAGTTCAGGAGTACCAGGGCCGGAGCGGTGGAGCGGAGGAGCGGAGGACCGGAGGAGCGGAGGACCGGAGGACCGGAGGACCGGAGGAGAGCGGAATCCGGCCGACAATTCGCCTGAGTCCCGCGGAAAGGGAGTACCAGGACCAGAAGCGTGATTTAATGATATCCAGCAGTTCAGGAGTACCAGGGCTGGAGCGGAGGAGCGGAGGAGCGGAGGAGAGCGGAGGCCCGGCCGGCAATTCGCCTGAGTCCCGCTTAGAGGGAGTACCAGGGCCTGAAGCGTGATTTAATGATGTTCAACAATTCAGGAGTACCAGGGCCAGGTGCGGAGGAGCGGACGAGCGGAGGGTTGGATGAGTGGAGGAGCGGAGGAGCGGAGGAGAGCGGAAGCCCGGCCCACTTTTTGCCTTAGTCCCGCGGAAAGGGAGTACCAGGGCCTGGAGCCTGTTTCGCTTATGTCCAGCAGTTCAGGAGTACCAGGGCCGGAGCGGAGGAGCGGAGGAGTGGATGAGAGGAGAAGCGGAGGAGCGGAGGAGTGGAGGAGCGGAGAAGCGGAGGAGCGGAGGAGCGGAGGAGCGGAGGTGGGGAGGAGCCGAGGAGCGGAGGAGAGCGGAATCCTGCCGACAATTCGCCTGAGTCCCGCGGAAAGGGAGTACCAGGGCCTGAATCGTGATTTAATGATGTTCAGCAATTCAGGAGTACCAGGGCCAGGTGCGGAGGAGCGGAGGAGCGGAGGGGCGGATGAGTGGATGAGCGGAGGAGTGGAGGAGAGCGGAAGCCCGTCCGGCAATTCGCCTGAGTCCCGCGGAGAGGGAGTACCAGGGCCTGGAGCCTGATTCACTTATGTCCAGCAGTTCAGGAGTACCAGGGCCTGGAGCGGAGGATCGAAGGAGCGGAGGAGCGGATGAGCGGATGAGCGGAGGAGCGGATGAGCGGAGGAGCGGAGGAGCGGAGGAGCGGAGGAGAGCGGAAGCCCGGCCCACATTTCCCCTATGTCGCGCGGATTGTGAGTACCAGGGCTGGGAGCCTGATTCACTTATGTCAAGCGGTCCGGAGTACCAGGGCCCGGAGCGGAGGAGCGGATGACCGGAGGAGCGGAAGAGCGGAGGAGAGCGGAAGCCCGGCCAAAAATTCGCCTAAGTCCCGCGGAGAGGGAGTACCAGGGCCTGGAACCTAATTCGCTTATGTCCAGCAGTTCAGGAGTACCAGGGCCAGAACGGAGGAGCGGAGGAGCGGAGGAGCGAAGGAGCGGAGGAGAGCGGAAGCCCGGCCGGCAATTCGCCTGAGTCCCGCGGAGAGGGAGTACCAGGACCTGGAGCCTGATTCGCTTATGTCTAGCAGTTCAGGAGTACCAGGGCCTGAAGCGGAGGAGCGGCGGAGCGGATGAGAGGAGAAGCGGAGGAGAGCGGAAGCCCGGCCGACAATTCGCCTAAGTCCCGCGGATTGGGAGTACCAGGGCCCGGAATGGGGGAGCGGAGGAGCAGATGAGCAGAAGAGCGGAAGAGCGGAGGAGCGGAAGAGCGGAGGAGCGGAGGAGCGGATGAGCGGCGGAGCGGAGGTGAGCAGAAGCCCGGCCGAAAATTCGCCTAAGTCCCGCGGAGAGGGAGTACCAAGGCCTGGTACCTGATTCGATTATGTCTAGCAGTTCAGGAGTACCAGGGCCCGGAGCGGAGGAGCAGATGAGCAGAAGAACGTTTAAGTGGTGGAGCGGAGGAGCGGAGGAGAGCGGAATCCGGCCGACAATTTGCCTGAGTCCCGCGGAAAGGGAGTACCAGGGCCTGGAGCCTGAATAGCTTATGTCCTGCGGTTCCGGAGTACCAGGGCCCACAGCGGAGGAGCGGACGAGCGGATGAGCGGATGAGCTTAGGAGAGCGGAAGCCCGGTCGAATATTCGCCTGACTCCAGCGGAGAGGGTGTACCAGGGCCATAAACGTGATTTAATGATGTTCAGCAATGCAGGTGTACCAGGGCCAGGTGCGGAGGAGCGAAGGAGCGGAGGGGCGGATGAGTGGAGGACCGGATGAGCGGAGGAGCGGAGGTGAGCGGAAGCCCGGCCGACAATTCGCCTAAGTCCCGCGGAGAAGGAGTACCAGGGCCTTGAGCCTGATTCGCTTATGTCCAGCAGTTCAGGAGTACCAGGGCCGGAACGGAGGAGCGGGGGAGCGGAGGACCGGAGGAGCGGAGGACCGGAGGACCGGAGGACCGGAGGACCGGAGGAGAGCGGAATCCGGCCGACAATTCGCCTGAGTCCCGCGGAAAGGGAGTACCAGGACCAGAAGCGTGATTTAATGATATCCAGCAGTTCAGGAGTACCAGGGCTGGAGCGGAGGAGCGGAGGAGCGGAGGAGAGCGGAGGCCCGGCCGGCAATTCGCCTGAGTCCCGCTTAGAGGGAGTACCAGGGCCTGAAGCGTGATTTAATGATGTTCAACAATTCAGGAGTACCAGGGCCAGGTGCGGAGGAGCGGACGAGCGGAGGGTTGGATGAGTGGAGGAGCGGAGGAGCGGAGGAGAGCGGAAGCCCGGCCCACTTTTTGCCTTAGTCCCGCGGATTGGGAGTACCAGGGCCTGGAGCCTGATATGCCTATGGCAAGCAGTTCAGGAGTACCAGGGCCCAGAGAGGAGGAGCGGAGGAGCGGAGGAGCGGAGGAGCGGAGGAGCGGAGGAGCGGAGGTGAGCGGAAGCCCGGCCGAATATTCGCCTAAGTCCCGCGGAAAGGGAGTACCAGGGCCTGGAGCCTGTTTCGCTTATGTCCAGCAGTTCAGGAGTACCAGGGCCGGAGCGGAGGAGCGGAGGAGTGGAGGAGCGGAGGAGCGGAGGAGAGCGGAAGCCCGGCCCACATTTCGCCTGAGTCCCGCGGATTGGGAGTACCAGGGCCTGGAGCCTGATCCGCTTATGGCAAGCAGTTCAGGAGTACCAGGGCCTAGAGCGGAGGAGCGGAGGAGCGGAGGAGCGGAGAAGCGGAGGAGAGCGGAGGCCCGGCCGACAATTCGCCTTAGTCCCGCGGAGAGGGAGTACCAGGGCCTGGAGCCTGATTCGCTTATGTCCAGCAGTTCAGGAGTATCAGGGCCGGAGCGGTGGAGCGGAGGAGCGGAGGAGCGGAGGACCGGAGGACCGGAGGACCGGAGGACCGGAGGAGAGCGGAATCCGGCCGACAATTCGCCTGAGTCCCGCTTAGAGGGAGTACCAGGGCCTGAAGCGTGATTTAATGATGTTCAACAATTCAGGAGTACCAGGGCCAAGTGCGGAGGAGCGGACGAGCGGAGGGTTGGATGAGTGGAGGAGCGGAGGAGCGGAGGAGAGCGGAAGCCTGGCCCACTTTTTGCCTTAGTCCCGCGGAAAGGGAGTACCAGGGCCTGGAGCCTGTTTCGCTTATGTCCAGCAGTTCAGGAGTACCAGGGCCGGAGCGGAGGAGCGGAGGAGTGGAGGAGCGGAGGAGCGGAGGAGAGCGGAAGCCCGGCCGACAATTCGCCTAAGTCCCGTGGATTGGGAGTACCAGGGCCTGGAGCGGGGGAGCGGAGGAGCAGATGAGCAGAGGAGCGGAGGAGCGGAGGTGCGGAGGAGGGGAGAAGCGGAAGAGAGCGGAAGCCCGGCCGACAATACACCTGAGTCCCGCGGAGAGGGAGTACCAGGGCCTGGAGCCTGATTCACCCAGGTCCAGCAGTTCAGGAGTACCAGGGCCAGTAGCGGATGAGCGGCGGAGCGGATGAGCGGAAGAACGGAGAAGCGGAGGAGCGGAGGAGCCGAGGAGCGGAGGAGCGGAGGAGCAGAGGCGCGGAGGAGCGGAGGAGAGTGGAAGCATGGACCACAATATGCCTAAATCCCGGAGAAAGGGAGTACCAGGGCCTGTAGCGTGATTAAATGATGGTCAGCAGTTCAGGAGTACCAGGGCCATTGCGGAGGAGCGGAGGAGCAAAGGAGCGGAGGGGCGGATGAGTGGAGGAGCGGAGGAGAGGGAAAGCACGGTCCACATTTCGCCAGAGTCCCGCGGATTGGGAGTACCAGGGCCTTGAGCAGGTTCACTTATATCCAACGGTCAGGAGTACCAGGAACTTGAGCGGAGGAGCGGAGGAGCGGATGAGAAGAGAAGCGGAGGAGAGCGGAAGCCCGGCCGACAATTCACCTGAGTCCCGCGGAGAGGGAGTACCAGGGCCTGGGGCCTGATTCGCCCAGGTCCAGCAGTTCAGGAGTACCAGGGCCAGCAGCGGATGAGCGGCGGAGCGGATGAGCGGAAGAACGGAGAAGCGGAGGAGCGGAGGAGCGGAGGAGCGGAGGAGCGGAGGAGCGGAGGAGCGGAAGAGCAGAGGAGCGGAGGAGCGGAGGAGAGCGGAAGCCCGTCCGACAATTCGCCTGAGTCCCGCGGAAGGGGAGTACCAGGGTTTGGAGCCTGAATCGCTTATGTCCAGCAGTTCAGGAGTACCAGGGCCAGGAGCGGAGGAGCGGAGGAGCGGAGGAGCGGAGGAGCGGAGGAGCGGAGAAGCGGAGGAGCGGAGGAGAGGAGGAGCGGAAGAGCGGAGGAGCGGAGGAGTGGAGGAGAGGGGAAGCACGGTCCATATTTCGACAGAGTCCCGCGGATAGGGAGTAACAGGGCTTGGAGCCTGATTCGCTTATGTCCAGCAGTTCTGGAGTACTAAGGCCCGGAGCGGATCAGCGGCGGAGCGGATGAGTGGAAGAACGGAGAAGCGGTGGAGCGGTGGAGCGGAGGAGCGGAGGAGCAGACTTATGTTTCTCTTCTCAAAGGCGGGGAAGCTTTGGGGCAGCAGGACCCCTTAGACTGGCCAATATGAGCCTTCTATGGACATAGCTCTCCCGGACGTATGACCGGGGCTCCCGGACCTCTTGGTACATACTTGTGAATGATTGGATGAGCTAATGTTTGTTTGGTTGTGGATGCTTTTCGGCTAACGCTATTAGCACAGCTATGAAGACTTAAGGTGTGTGTGTGTCTGTGTGTGTGTGTGAGTGTCTTTGTGTGTTTGTGTGAGTGAGGTTGTTTTGGTGGGGGGGGGGGGTCGCGGACAGGGAGTACCAGTGCCAAGAGCGGATGAGCTGAGGAGCGGAGGAGGGCAGAAGCCCGGCCCGTGATTCGCTTATGTCAAGCGGTTCGGGAATTCCAGGGCCCAAAGCGGAGGAGCGGTGGAGCTGAGCTGTGTGTGTGTCTTTGTGTGTTTGTGTGTCAGTGTGTTCTTGTGTGTGTATGTGTGAGAGTTTATTTAGGTGGAGGGGGGGAGTACCAGGGCCCATAGCGGAAGAGCGGTGGAGCTGAGAAGCGGAGGAGCGGAGTAGCGGAAGTATTGTTTCTCCACTCAGAGGCGGGGAAGCTTGGGGGCAGCAGAACCCCTTAGATGGGCTAATATGAGCATTCTCCGGACATAGATCCCCCGGACGTATGATTGGAGCTCCCGGACCATTGGGCACACACATGTGAATGAGTGGAAGAGCTAATGTTTGTTTAGTTGTGGATGCGTTTCGGCTAATGCTATTAGCACGGCTATGATGAGTTAAGGTGTGCGTGTATGTGTGTGTGTGTGTGTGTGTGTGTGTGAGTGTGTCTGTGTGTGTGTGTGAGAGTTTGTTTAGGTGGGGGGGGGTCGCGGACAGGGAGTACCAGGGCCTCGAGCGGATGAGCTGAGGAGCAGAGGAGGGCATAAGCCCAGCCCGTGATTCCCTTATATCCAGCGGTTCGGGAGTTCCAGGGCCCAAAGCGGAAAAGCGGAGGAGCGGAGAAGCGGAGGAGTGGAGGAGAGCAGAAGCACCTCTCGCAATTCTCCTGAGTTTGCAGGATCGGGAGTACCAGGGCCAATAGCGGAGGAGCGGAGGTGTTGAGAAGCGGAGGAGCGGAGGAGCGATATTATATTTCTCTTCTCAAAGGCGGGGAAGCTTGGGGGCAGCAGGACCCCTTAGACCGGCAAATGTGAGCCTTCTCCGGAATTAGATGCCCCGGACGTATGACCGGAGATCCAGGACCTCTGGGCACATACATTTGAATGAGTGGACGAGCTAATGTTTGTTTGGTTGTGGATGCGTTTCGGCTAATGCTATTAGCACAGCTATGATGACTTAAGGTGTGTGTGTGTGTGGGTGTTTGTGTGTTTGTGTGTTTTTGTGTTCTTGTGTGTGTGTGTGTGTGTGTTTGTGTGTGTTTGTGGATCGGGAGTACCAGGGCCTATAGCGGAGGAGCGGTGGAGCGGAGAAGCGGACCATTGGGCACACACATGTGAATGAGTGGATGAGCTAATGTTTGTTTGGTTGTGGATGCATTTCGGCTAATGCTATTAGCACAGCTATCATGACTTAATGTGTGTATGTGTGTCAGTGTGTGTGTGTGTGTGAGTGTCTTTGTGTATGTGCGTGATAGTTTGTTTTGGTAGGGGGGGGGGGGGGGTCACGGACAAGGAGTACCAGGGCACACACATGTGAATGAGTGGAGGAGCTAATGTTTGTTTGGTTGTGGATGCGTTTCGGCTAAAGCTATTAGCACAGCTATGAAGACTTAAGGTGTGTGTATGAGTGTATATGTGTGTCTGTGTGTGTGTGAGTGTCTTTGTGTGTGTGAGAGGCTCTTTTGGTGGGGGGGGGTCGCGGACAGGGAGTACCATAGGGCACACACATGTGAATGAGTGGATGAGCTAATGTTTGTTTGGTTGTGGATGCGTTTCGGCTAATGCTATTAGCACAGCTATGATGAGTTAAGGTGTGTGTGTATGTGTGTGTGTGTGTGTGTTTGTGTGTTTTTGTGTGTGTGTGAGTGATTTTGTGTGAGAGTTTGTTTAGGTGGGGGGGGGGAGTACCAGGGCCCATAGCGGAGGAGCGGTGGAGCTGAGAAGCGGAGGAGCGGAGGAGCGGAGGAGCGGAGGTAATGTTTCTTCTCTCAGAGGCGGGGAAGCTTGGGGGCAGAACCCCTTAGACGGGCTAATGTGAGCATTCTCCGGACATAGATCCCCCGGTCGTATGATTGGAGCTGCCGGACCATTGGGCACACACATGTGAATGAGTGGATGAGCTAATGTTTGTTTGGTTGTGGATGCGTTTCGGCTAATGCTATTAGCACAGCTAAGATGAGTTAAGGTGTGTGTGTGTGTGTGTCTGTGTGTGTGTTCGTGTGTGTGTGTGTGTGTGAGTTTGTTTAGGTGGGGGGGGGGGTCGCGGACAGGGAGTACCAGGGCCTCGAGCAGATGAGCTGAGGAGCGGAGGAGGGCAGATGCCCGGCCTTGATTCGCTTATGTCCAGCGGTTCGGGAATTCCAGGGCCCAAAGCGGAGGAGCAGTGGTGCTGAGAAGCGGAGGAGCGGAGGAGCGGAGTAGCAGACGTATAGTTTCTCCTCTCAGAGGCGGGGAAGCTTGGGGGCATCAGAACCCCTTAGACGGGCTAATGTGAGCATTCTCCGGACATAGATCCCCCGAACGTATGATTGGAGCTCCCGGACCATTGGGCACACACATGTGAATGAGTGGATGAGCTAATGTTTGTTTGGTTGTGGATGCGTTTCGGCTAATGCTATTAGCACAGCTATGATGAGTTAAGGTGTGTGTGTGTGTGTGTGTGTGTGTGTGTCTGTTTGTTTGTTTTTGTGTCTGTGTGAGGGTGGTCATGTGTGTGTGTGTGAGAGTTTGTTTAGGTGGAGGGGGGGTACCAAGGCCCATCGCGGAAGAGCGGTGGAGCGGAGAAGCGGAGGAATGGAGGAGCGGAGGTCATTTTTCTCTTCTCAAAGGTAGAGGATGGGAAGTTTGGGGGCAGTAGGACGCTTTAGACCAGCCACTGTGAGCCTTCTCCAGATATAGATCCCCCGGACGTATGATTGGAGCTCCCGGACCATTGGGCACACACATGTGAATGAATGGATGAGCTAATGTTTGTTTGGTAGTGGATGCGTTTCGGCTAATGCTATTAGCACAGCTATGATGAGTTAAGGTGTGTTTGTGTATGTGTGTGTGTGTGTGCGTGTGTGTGTTTGTGTGTTTTTGTGTGTGAGTGAGTGTGTTTAGGTGGGGGGGGGGGTACCAGGGCCCATAGCCGAGGAGCGGTGGAGCTGAGAAGCGGAGGAGCGGAGTAGCGGAGGTATTGTTTCTCCTCTCAGAGGCGGGGAATCTTGGGAGCTATTAGCACAGGTATGATGACTTAAGGTGTGTGTGTGTGTGTGTGTGTTTGTGTGTTTGTGTGTTGTGTGTTCTTGTGTGTGTGTGTGTGTGTGTGTTTGTGTGTGCGTTTGTGTATATGTGTGTGACAATTTGTTTAGGTGGGGGGGGGCGCGGACAGGGGGTAGCTGGGCCTGGAGCGGATGAGCTGTGGAGCGGATGGAGGGCAAAGGCACGTCCCATAATTCTCCTGAGTCCGGCGGATCGGGAGTACCAGGGCCCATAGCGGAGGAGCGGAGGAGCGGTGGAGCGGAGAAGCGAACCATTGGGCACACACATGTGAATGAGTGGATGAGCTAATGTTTGTTTGGTTGTGGAGGCATTTCGGCTAATGCTATTAGCACAACTATGATGACTTAATGTGTGTATGTGTGTCAGTGTGTGTGTGTGTGTGTGAGTGTCTTTGTGTATGTGTGTGATAGTTTGTTTTGGTGGGGGGGGGGGGGGTCGCGGACACGGAGTACCAGGGCACACACATGTGAATGAGTGGATGAGCTAATGTTTGTTTGGTTGTGGATGCGTTTCGGCTAAAGCTATTAGCACAGCTATGATGAGTTAAGGTGTGTGTGTGTATGTGTGTGTGTGTGTGTTTGTGTGTTTTTGTGTGTGTGTGAGTGATTTTGTGTGAGAGTTTGTTTAGGTGGGGGGGGGAGGGGGAGTACCAGGGCCCATAGCGGAGGAGCGGTGGAGCTGAGAAGCGGAGGAGCAGAGGAGCGAAGGTAATGTTTCTTCTCTCAGAGGCGGGGAAGCTTGGGGGCAGAAGAACCCCTTAGACGGGCTAATGCTCACATTCTCCGGACATAGATCCCCCGGACGTATGATTGGAGCTCCCGGACCATTGGGCACACACATGTGAATGAGTGGATGAGCTAATGTTTGTTTGGTCGTGGATGCGTTTCGGCTAATGCTATTAGCACAGCTATGATGAGTTAAGGTGTGTTTGTGTGTGTGTTTGTGTGTGTGTATGTGTGTGTGTGTGCGTGTGTGTGTTTGTGTGTTTTTGTGTGTGTGTGAGTGTGTTTAGGTGGGGGGGTTACCAGGGCCCATAGCGGAGGAGCGGTGGAGCTGAGAAGCGGAGTAGCGGAGGTATTGTTTCTCCTCTCAGAGGCGGGGAAGCTTGGGAGCTATTAGCACAGGTATGATGACTTAAGGTGTGTGTGTGTGTGTGTGTGTTTGTGTGTTTGTGTGTTCTTGTGTGTTTGTGTGTTCTTGTGTGTGTGTGTGTGTGTGTTTGTGTGTGCGATTGTGTATATGTGTGTGACAGTTTGTTTAGGTGGGGGGGGGGCGCGGACAGGGGGTAGCTGGGCCTGGAGCGGATGAGCTGTGGAGCGGATGGAGGGCAGAAGCACGTCCCATTCAGCCGCCGGCAACCATAAAAACCTATCTTTAACTTAAAAACAAACAAAAATGTGCAATATCTCATTTCTGTGCAATATTCAGAAACTGTGCAATATTTCATCTCATAACAGCTACATTGTGCAATATTTCATCTCATCTCATAACAGCTACACTATAATGTTCCCTTCTATCATACTATTGCGCACTCCTTACCCCACTTGTTACTAAGACACTTATAGTTTTATCAGTGCTTACTAAGACACTCTATAGTTTCACTGAAACACTTTATAGTTTATAGTTTATTTTTATTTATAATTCTGCCTTTCTTTTATTATTTATTACTGTTATATTTTCTTTAACTCTGGCACTGCAATTTCCTTCGGGATTAATAAAGTTGTTCTGATTCTTATTCTTAATTCTCCTGAGTCCGGCGGATCGGGAGTACCAGGGCCCATAGTGGAGGAGCGGTGGAGCGGAGAAGCGGACCATTGGGCACACACATGTGAATGAGTGGATGAGCTAATGTTTGTTTGGTTGTGGATGCGTTCGGCTAATGCTACTAGCACAGCTATGATGACTTAATGTGTGTATGTGTGTCAGTGTGTGTGTGTGTGTGAGTGTCTTTGTGTATGTGTGTGATAGTTTGTTTTGGTGGGGGGGGGGGTCGCGGACACGGAGTACCAGGGCACACACATGTGAATGAGTGGAGGAGCTAATGTTTGTTTGGTTGTGGATGCGTTTCGGCTAAAGCTATTAGCACAGCTATGAAGACTTAAGGTATGTGTATGTGATTATGTGTGTGTCTGTGTGTGTGTGAGTGTCTTTGTGTGTGTGTGTGTGTGTGAGAGGCTCTTTTGGTGGGGGGGGGGGTCGTGGACAGGGAGTACCATTGGGCACACACATGTGAATGAGTGGTTTAGCTAATGTTTGTTTGGTTGTGAATGCGTTTCGGCTAATGCTATTAGCACAGCTATGATAAGTTCAGGTGTGTGTGTATGTGTGTGTGTGTGTGTTTGTGTGTTTTTGTGTGTGTGTGAGTGATTTTGTGTGAGAGTTTGTTTAGGTGGGGGGGAGGGGGGGGAGTACCAGGGCCCATCGCGGAGGAGCGGTGGAGCTGAGAAGCGGAGGAGCAGAGGAGCGGAGGTAATGTTTCTTCTCTCAGAGGCGGGGAAGCTTGGGGGCAGAAGAACCCCTTAGACGGGCTAATGTGAGCATTCTCCGGACATAGATCACCCGGTAGTATGATTGGAGCTGCCGGACCATTGGGCACACACATGTGAATGAGTGGATGAGCTAATGTTTGTTTGGTTGTGGATGCGTTTCGGCTAATGCTATTAGCACAGCTAAGATGAGTTAAGGTGTGTGTGTGTGTGTGTGTGTGTGTGTGTGTGTGTGTTTGTTTTTGTGTCTGTGTGAGTGTGTTCGTGTGTGTATGTGTGAGAGTTTGTTTAGATGGGGGGGGGTACCAGGGCCCATCGCGGAGGAGCGGAGGAGCGGTGGAGCGGAGAAGCGGAGGAATGGAGGAGCGGAGGTAATGTTTCTCTTCTCAATGGCAGAGGATGGGAAGTTTAGGGGCAGTAGGACGCCGGTGCGAGCGATGCGTTTCAAGGCGTATTGCATGTGTGTATGGAGGGGGGGGGTCTACAGGACACCGCGGACCGGCAATGGTGCACCTTCTCCGGACATCGATCCCCGAAACGTCGGCGTGGAGCTCCCGGAGCAGCCGGCGTGTACATGTGAATGAATGGAGGAGCTAATGTGTGTGTGTGGGGTGGTGGTGGTGTGGGGGGGCGTTTCGGCTAATGCTATCAGCACAGCTATGATTATCCCCAGAACGTTGAGAACGAGCTCCCGGAACTCCAGACATGCGTATATAAAAGAGTGGAATTAAGGTGTGTGTGAGTGTGTGTGTGTGTGTGTGTGTGTGTGTGTGTGTGTGTGTGTGTGTGTCTGTGTGTGTGTGTGTGTGTGTGTGTGTGTGTGTGTGTGTGTGTGTGTGTATGTGTGGGACAGAAATAATGTCGGGGACAGAAATTGTTATTAGCCTGCTGGCAGATGACACAACCTTAGTTTTGAAAAATGAACATCAAGTCCCAATAAGCGTTGAAAAAATTAAAACATTCTCCAAGGCTTCAGGATTGTCATTAAACTTAAAGAAATGCAAACTTCTTGAGCTGCATGACTCACCACTAAAGGAAATCAGTAATGTTCCTATCAAATCAGAAATAAAATACTTGAGCATTTTCCTATCTAAGGACCAAAAGTTAAATCAATCCAGGAACATTGAATCTAAACTGAATCAAAGTAAAGCTAAATTGAATATATTGCTCCAAAGAGATTTATCAATATTAGGCCCGATATATTTGACTAAAATGGAATGTTTATCCAGATGTATATACCCAGTGTATTCCAATGCTGCTCCAAATCAACTCATAAAATCTATTAACCAAATAAATTTCAACTTTATCTGGAGGAACAGACCACACCATCTAAAAAACTCTCATATGGTGAAAGAAACAAGTGAAGGAGGGCTGAAAGTGATAGAGTTGGACTGCCTGAATGGGACATTGAAGGTGAACTGGTTGAAATCCTGGATCAAACATCATCATTCTTTCTGGTATTGTACTCCAAACTACTTATTCAACATAGTCGGCAGCCTAAGTCTTCTACTTATCTCTGACTTGGATATCAACAAGATTCCTGTCCAATTTTCAGAGTTCCATAAACAAATACTATTATACTGGAAAATGATATATGTACACAATTTCTCACCACACAGTACAATAATTTGGAACAATAGATATGTACTGCGTGGCAACAAACCTCTGTTTTACAAGGAATGCTTTGAGAAAGGTATATGGTCAATAATTGACTTGATGGATGACAATGGCAGTCGTCTAGACTATGAACAGTTCTGTACTACACACAGATTTAAGCCTCCCATATTAGAGTTGATATAGTCACGAAACGCACTGCCTCGACAATTTGTATTCCTGACCAAAAATATAATGACGCACCGAACCGTACAACCACAGTTACCCCGACTATCACTCCAGGGAATCTCAATTCTGGACAGAAAGTGCAGCAACTCCTTTATTAGGACATGTTTCACAGGAAACTTGTTCCCTGGACGTCAAAACAAAAATAATATTTGAAATAAATTTGATAAGGAATCGATTGCCACGCTGCAAACTATGTGTCTGACTCTACCCATACCCCCCAAGGCAAGAAGAGACCCACTTCTAAATTATGAATGACATCTACCCATCTAAGGAATTATTGCGGGTACGCTTTACTTTTGAAGATAATATTTGTACATTTTGTGAAGACAACATTGAAACCACTGACCATATATTTTTTCTCATTCTCATTCCCTCATCACCAGTTTCCCTCTCAAAAGATGATATCACATTTGGTTTACTTATAAGCAACATAACAGATGAACTCTATGTCAATGTTCTTTTAGGCCTGGCCAAGTTCTTCATTCACAAAAACAGAATGCAAAAATGCTCCCCAAATTTTAATTTCTTCATAAACGATTTTGAATTATAAAAAAAAATCCTTAAAACTTATGGAAAAATCCAAAAACTAAAAAATATACAGTTACCCATGTCTGAGATTCCTTTTTTTTGGAAAAAAAAAAACAACAACTTAATTACATGTTATATTCCCCTTGCAATTTTTTTTTCGTTTTAATTTTTTATTTGTCTATCTATTGATTTAATTATTTCCTTTTAATTTCTTTTTTTTGTCTAGCACTGTAAATTTCTCACAAACCGTTAACACTATTAACTTCTGATTACATACAGAACAAATGTCCTTATGTCCGTTGCTTCCTCATCCCTGGTTGTTTCATTGACATTCAGTTCTACCTTGCCATGTTTATTTGTACATTTGTATATTTGTGTGTACTATTTATGTTCAATTAAAAACAGTTTGATGTCTGAGATTCCCTGTGAACGGCCAACTTAATTACATGTTGTATTCCCCTTGCAATTTTTTTTTTAGTTTTTAATTTTATTTTTCTATCTATTTATTTAATTATTTCCTTTTAATTTTCTGTTTTTGTCCAGCATTAAAAATTTCTCGCAAACCGTTAACACTATTAACTTCTGATTACATACAGAACGAATGCCCTTATGTCTCCCGTCACCCCCCCCGTCCCCCCGCTTTTTCCTTACGGTGGCAGACACTGAGATCAAAAGCAAATGGGTGTCATTGCAATGCAGTAACAGGGTGATAACAGCCGTGTTTGAAGTGTGTAGGGGCTTATAGGAGAGCAGAAGCACGTCACGCTATTCGCCTGAGTTCGGAGGATCGGGAGTACCAGGGCCCATAGCGGAGGAGCAGAGGAGTTGAGAAGCGGAGGAGCAGAGGAGCGGAGTTATGTTTCTCTTCTCAAAGGCGGGGAAGCTTGGGGGCAGCAGGACCCCTTAGACCGGCCAATGTGAGCCTTCTCCGGACATAGATCACCCGGACGTATGACTGGAGCTCCCGTACCTCTGGGCACACACATATGTGAATGAGTGGATGAGCTAATGTTTGTTTTGTTGTGGATACGTTTCGGCCAATGCTATTAGCACAGCTATGATGAGTTCAGGTGTGTGTGTGTGTGTGTGTGTGTGTGTGTGTGTGTGTGTGTGTGTGTGTGTGTATGTTGGTGTGTGTGTGTGTGTGTGTGTGTGTGTGTGTGCGTGTGTTTATGTGTGTGTGAGAGTTTGTTTTGGTGGGTGGGTGGGTGGGGGGGGGGTTCCCGCGGACTGGGAGTACCAGGGCCACGAGCGGATGAGCTGAGGAGCGGAGGAGGGCAGATGCCCGGCCTTGATTCGCTTATGTCCAGCGGTTCGGGAGTTCCAGGGCCCAAAGCGGAGGAGCGGAGGACAGCAAAAGCCCTGTCCGCAATTCACCTGAGTCTGGCGGATCGGTAGTACCTGGTTCCGCAGCGGAGGAGCGGAGGAGCTGAGAAGCGGAGGAGCGGAGGAGATGTTTCTCTTCTCAGAGGCGGCGAGGGGGGGGGGAGCAGGACCCCTTACCCTTATCCCCCGGACGTTTGAGTGGAGCTCCCGGACCTCCGGGCTCGCACATGCGAATGACTGGATGACAAGGAGTGCCAGGGCCTGGAGCGGATGAGCAGAGGAGAGGCGGAGGGCAGAAGCCCGGCCCAGTTCGGGAGTTCCAGGGTCCAAAGCGGGGGAGCGAAGAAGCGGAGGAGAGCAGAAGAGCAGAAGACTGGCCCGGAATTCACCGAAGTCCCGCAGATCGGGAGTTCAAGGGCCCGGAGCGGAAGAGCGGAGGAGCGGAGGAGCGGAGCAAAGCGGAAGCCCGTCTTAACAACAAGGAAATTACAGATGAGGCTATAATTTCCACAGAAATCTTTAAATTCTATAGCCACCTATACACTTCGACATTATCAAAAAGCGATTGTGACTCCTTTCCAACAAATATTCCTCAATATATCCCAAAAATAAACAACAACAAACAACATATGTTTGTTTTGTATATTTTTATATATAAACAACAAAAAATATACAGTTTGATGTCCGAGATTCCTTGTGAATCGCCAACTTAATTACATGTTGTATTCCCCTTGCAATCTTTTTTCGTTTTAATTTTTTATTTTGTCTATCTATTGATTTAATTATTTCCTTTTAATTTCTTTTTTTGTCTAGCATTGTAAATTTCTCACAAACCGTTAACACTATTAACTTCTGATTACATACAGAACGAATGTCCTTATGTCCATTGCTTCCTCATGCCTGGTTGTTTCATTGACATTCAGTTCTACCTTGCCATGTTTATTTGTACATTTGTATATTTGTGTGTACTATTTATGTTCAATTAAAAAAAAAAAAAAAAAGAATGAGAGGCTGAGAAAATCTCCATGTCTCTCTCTCTCCCCCCCTTAATGCCCCCCCCCCCCCCTCTTCCTCACGGCGGCCGACGCAATGTGATTCTCGCCGTTGTTGTGGAAGTAGGGTAAAGGATTCCCCGCGTCGGTGCGAGCGATGCGTTTCAAGGCGTATTGCATGTGTGTATGGAGGGGGGGGGGTCTACAGGATACCGCAGGCCGGCAATGGTGCACCTTCTCCGGACATCGATCCCCGAAACGTCGGCGTGGAGCTCCCGGAGCAGCCGGCGTGTACATGTGAATGAATGGAGGAGCTAATGTGTGTGTGGGGGGTGGTGGTGGTGGTGGTGGTGGTGTGGGGGGGGGGGGGGGGCGTTTCGGCTAATGCTATCAGCACAGCTATGATTATCCCCAGAACGTTGAGAACGAGCTCCCGGAACTCCAGACATGCGTATATAAAAGAGTGGAATTAAGGCGTGTGTGTGTGTGTGTGTCTGTGTGTGTGTGTGTGTGTGTGTGTGTGTGTGTGTGTCGGACAGAAATAATGTTGGGGACAGAAATTGTTATTAGCCAGCTGGCAGATGACACAACCTTAGTTTTGAAAAATGAACATCAAGTCCCAATAAGTGTTGAAAAAATTAAAACATTCTCCCGGAGCAGCCGGCGTGTACATGTGAATGAATGGAGGAGCTAATGTGTGTGTGGTGGTGGTGGTGGTGGGGGGGGGGCGTTTCGGCTTGACGGGAAAGATACCAAATGTGTCACAAATGCAAAAGTTTGGTGCTGTGTGCTATGCATACAAGCACAACAAAAAGAAACTTGACTCAAGAGGTGAGAAGGGAGTTTTCATTGGATATGACAAAAATAGTCCAGCTTATTTTGTATATTATCCAAATAGTGAAAGAGTACTAAAACAGACTGCTAAAATTTGTGTCGAACCCATCTCCAGAGCAACAAACCCAGACAGAGATGAGCTCAGACCAGGATGATGATGATGATGATGATGATGATGATGATGATGATGATGATGATGATGATGATGATGATGATGATGATGATCAGTTAGACATTTAAAGAGGCAAGGAGTTCCCTCAATGCTGACAAGTGGATGAAATCTATGGACGAAGAGATGGAGTCATTGAGAGAGAAGAACACTTTTACCCTAACACAGCTACCCCAAGGCAAGTGTGCAGTGGGGGTGGGGGTGGGGGGTGGGGGGCGTAAGCGCTAAAAAGAAATGAAGATGGCACAAACAAATATAAAGCTCGGTATGTTGCTAAGGGCTACAGTCAAAAGTATGGCACGGATTTCGAGGAAACATTTTCTCCAACAGCAAATATGACAAGTGTGAGGGTGTTCATGCAGAAATCAGTTCCGGAAAATTTGTTCTTACACCAAATGGATGTAAAGACAGCCTATCTTCATGCACCCATAGATTGGTGGTGGTGGTGGTGGTGGTGGTGTGTGGGGGGGGGGGGGCGTTTCGGCTAATGCTATCAGCACAGCTATGATTATTCCCAGAACGTTGAGAACGAGCTCCCGGAACTCCAGACATGCGTATATAAAAGAGTGGAATTAAGGTGTGTGTGAGTGTGTGTGTGTGTGTGTGTGTGTGTGTGTGTGTGTGTGTGTGTGTGTGTGTGTGTGTGTGTGTGTGTGTGTGTGTGTGTGTGTGTGTGTGTTTGTGTGTGTGTATGTGTGGGACAGAAATAATGTCGGGGACAGAAATTGTAATTAGCCTGCTGGCAGATGACACAACCTTAGTTTTGAAAAATGAACATCAAGTCCCAATAAGCGTTGAAAAAATTAAAACATTCTCCAAGGCTTCAGGATTGTCATTAAACTTAAAGAAATGCAAACTTCTTGAGCTGCATGACTCACCACTAAAGGAAATCAGCAATGTTCCTATCAAATCAGAAATAAAATACTTGAGCATTTTCCTATCTAAGGACCAAAAGTTAAATCAGTCCAGGAACATTGAATCTAAACTGAATCAAAGTAAAGCTAAATTGAATATATGGCTCCAAAGAGATTTATCAATATTAGGCCCGATATATTTGACTAAAATGGAATGTTTATCCAGATGTATATACCCAGTGTATTCCAATGCTGCTCCAAATCAACTCATAAAATCTATTAACCAAATAAATTTCAACTTTATCTGGAGGAACAGACCACACCATCTAAAAAAATCACATATGGGGAAAGAAACAAGTGACGGAGGGCTGAAAGTGATAGAGTTGGACTGCCTGAATGGGACATTGAAGGTGAACTGGTTGAAATCCTGGATCAAACATCATCATTTTTTCTGGTATTGTACTCCAAACTACTTATTCAACAAAGTCGGTGGCCTAAGTCTTGTGCTTATCTCTGACTTGGATATCAACAAGATTCCTGTCCAATTTTCAGAGTTCCATAAACAAATACTATGATACTGGAAAATGATATATGTACACAATTTCTCACCACACAGTACAATAATTTGGAACAATAGATATGTACTGCGTGGCAACAAACCTCTGTTTTACAAGGAATGCTTTGAGAAAGGTATATGGTCAATAATTGACTTGATGGATGACAATGGCAGTCGTCTAGACTATGAACAGTTCTGTACTACACACAGATTTAAGCCTCCCATATTAGAGTTGATAAAGTTACGAAACGCACTGCCTCGACAATTTGTATTCCTGACCAAAAATATAATGACGCACCGAACCGTACAACCACAGTTACCCCGACTATCACTCCAGGGAATCTCAATTCTGGACAGAAAGTGCAGCAACTCCTTTATTAGGACATGTTTCACAGGAAACTTGTTCCCTGGACGTCAAAACAAAAATAATATTTGAAATAAATTTGATAAGGAATCGACTGCCACGCTGCAAACTATGTGTCTGACTCTACCCATACCCCCCAAGGCAAGAAGAGACCCACTTCTAAATTATGAATGACATCTACCCATCTAAGGAATTATTGCGGGTACGCTTTACTTTTGAAGATAATATTTGTACATTTTGTGAAGACAACATTGAAACCATTGACCATATATTTTTTCTCATTCTCATTCCATCGTCACCAGTTTCCCTCTCAAAAGATGATATCACATTTGGTTTACTTATAAGCAACATAACAGATGAACTCTGTGTCAATGTTCTTTTAGGCCTGGCCAAGTTCCTCATTCACAAAAACAGAATGCAAAAATGCTCCCCAAATTTTAATTTCTTCATAAACGATTTTGAATTATAAAAAAAAATCCTTAAAACTTATGGAAAAATCCAAAAACTAAAAAATATACAGTTACCCATGTCTGAGATTCCTTTTTTTGGAAAAAAAGAAAAACAACTTAATTACATGTTATATTCCCCTTGCAATTTTTTTTTCGTTTTAATTTTTTATTTGTCTATCTATTGATTTAATTATTTCCTTTTAATTTCTTTTTTTGTCTAGCACTGTAAATTTCTCACAAACCGTTAACACTATTAACTTCTGATTACATACAGAACGAATGTCCTTATGTCCGTTGCTTCCTCATCCCTGGTTGTTTCATTGACATTCAGTTCTACCTTGCCATGTTTATTTGTACATTTGTATATTTGTGTGTACTATTTATGTTCAATTAAAAACAGTTTGATGTCTGAGATTCCTTGTGAACGGCCAACTTAATTACATGTTGTATTCCCCTTGCAATTTTTTTTTTAGTTTTTAATTTTATTTTTCTATCTATTTATTTAATTATTTCCTTTTAATTTTCTGTTTTTGTCTGGCATTAAAAATTTCTCGCAAACCGTTAACACTATTAACTTCTGATTACATACAGAACGAATGCCCTTATGTCCCCCCCCCCCCGTCCCCCTCGCTTTTTCCTTACGGTGGCAGACACTGAGATCAAAAGCAAATGGGTGTCATTGTAATGCAGTAACAGGGTGATAACAGCCGTGTTTGAAGTGTGTAGGGGCTTATAGGAGAGCAGAAGCACGTCACGCTATTCGCCTGAGTTCGGAGGATCGGGAGTACCTGGTTCCGCAGCGGAGGAGCGGAGGAGCTGAGAAGCGGAGGAGCGGAGGAGATGTTTCTCTTCTCAGAGGCGGCGAGGGGGGGGGGGGAGCAGGACCCCTTACCCTTATCCCCCGGACGTTTGAGTGGAGCTCCCGGACCTCCGGGCTCGCACATGCGAATGACTGGATGACAAGGAGTGCCAGGGCCTGGAGCGGATGAGCAGAGGAGAGGCGGAGGGCAGAAGCCCGGCCCAGTTCGGGAGTTCCAGGGTCCAAAGCGGGGGAGCGAAGAAGCGGAGGAGAGCAGAAGAGCAGAAGACTGGCCCGGAATTCACCGAAGTCCCGCAGATCGGGAGTTCCAGGGCCCGGAGCGGAAGAGCGGAGGAGCGGAGGAGCGGAGCAAAGCGGAAGCCCGTCTTAACAAAAAGGAAATTACAGATGAGGCTATAATTTCCAGAGAAATCTTTAAATTCTATAGCCACCTATACACTTCGACATTATCAAAAAGCGATTGTGACTCCTTTCCAACAAATATTCCTCAATATATCCCAAAAATAAACAACAACAAACAACATATGTTTGTTTTGTATATGTTTATATATAAACAACAAAAAATATACAGTTTGATGTCTGAGATTCCTTGTGAATCGCCAACTTAATTATATGTTGTATTCCCCTTGCAATCTTTTTTCGTTTTAATTTTTTATTTGTCTATCTATTGATTTAATTATTTCCTTTTAATTTATTTTTTTGTCTAGCATTGTAAATTTCTCACAAACCGTTAACACTATTAACTTCTGATTACATACAGAACGAATGTCCTTGATGCGTTTAAGTTTGCAGCTTCTTCGTTTTCCATGTTTCGGAAGGAATTCACAAGTTTGCCTTGTTTGAATCGTCTTTTATTTTCTTCTTCACAGCTCCGGGAATCAACATCGGTTAGCCATGGGACATGTACAGTACAGAGTGAGGGAAAAATTCCCGCCAGCACCGCTATACCAAAAAAAAAACACTGACGTAGAAGTTAACGTCAAGTTAGCTGAACAGTCGCGAAAAACTAAAACAAGTCCCAAACCTTGTCATAAAGTGCCATGCATTTCCTGAGAGTAGATACAAATACAACATATGTATACTAGAATGTAAACTCAAATAAAACTAATGAGATCACCTATCTCAACACCCCCTCTTGATCTCAACATCCAAAAAAAAACTTTGGACATTTGAATTTCCAAAGAACCACTTTTTGAATTTTTCTATTTTTACCTTTGTCATGAGTTTTGTCGAGATGTCTGCCAACATGTCCTCTGATGGACAATAGATAAGATTTATTTAACCCTCACTGAGTGCTTCACGAATGAAATGATATTTTACATCAATGTGTTTTGACCTTTGTCTGTTTACAGGATTCTTACTCAGTGCGATGGCCCCCTGATTGTCTCCGTAGATTGTTGTGCAACTGTACATTTTGTTTTCCATACCGTTTAACAGTTGAGACAGGTACATGTTTTCTTGTGCGGTGGTGGCTCGGCCGATGTATTCAGCCTCACATGTTGACAGGGCCACTGTGGGCTGTTTCCTTGACTTCCATGCAATGGCTGGGCCTTGTTTTGTTAAACTGAAACAGTAGCCTGTAGTGCTACGTCTGTCTTCTACAGATGATGCCCAGTCTGAATCACTGTAAGCTATCAGGTTCAAATCCTCCTTATTTGTCTTGAAACTTAGTTCATAATCAGCTGTCCCCTTCAAATACCTCAGAACATGTTTTGCAGCTACTAAGTTTTCTACTTTTGGCATTGCCAGATTCTGTGATAGTTTGCTCACTATCCAGCTGATATCAGGTCTGGTGCAAGTCATGGCATAAATAAGACTGCCTACAATCTCACGATATTCTTTGGGGTCGACAGGTTCACTTTGCTCATTTTCATCAGCTACAGGGATGCCCTCTAATTTTTGCTCACTTGGAGTAGATCTTGCTTTACATTCTGACATTCCAAATCTCTCTAGCATTTTTAGGATGTACTTTGATTTCATCCCCCTTTTGTTCAAATTGTATGCCCAAAAAATATGATAGTTTCCCCAGGTCTTTCATGTTGAACTTGAATTTCATGTTCTGTTTAAATGTGCTGAGTGCATCATTGCTGCTTGCTGCAATAATGAAATCTTCTTCTTCTTCTTTCGGCTTTTCCCGTCAGGGGTCGCCACAGCGAGTCAACCTTCTCCATCTAACCCTATTCTCTGTATCTTCCTCTCTCACACCAGCTACCTTCATATCCTCTCCAACTACGTCCATAAATCTTCTCTTTGGTCTTCCTCGAGACCTATTGCCTGGCAGCTCCATTTCCAGCATCCGTCTACCAATATATTCACTATCTCTTCTCTGTACATGACCGAACCATCTCAGTCTGGCTTCTCTGACCTTCTCTCCAAAACATCAAACATGTGCCGTCCCTCTGATAGACTCATTCCTGATCCTATCCATCCTGGTCACTCCCAAAGAGAACCTCAACATCTTCATCTCTGCAACCTCTAGTTCTGTCTGCTGTCTTTTGGTCATTGGAACAGTTTCTAGTCCAAATATCATCGCTGGTCTCACCACTGTCTTGTACACCTTTCCTTTTATTCTGGCCGATAGTCTTCTATCACATAGTACCCCTGACACTTTTCTCCAGCCATTCCAACCTGCTTGGACCCGTCTCTTCACCTCTTTTACGCACTCTCCGTTGCTCTGGACTGTTGACCCTAAGTACCTGAAATCCTCCAGCTTCTTGATCTCCACTCCCTGTAGCCTCACCGCTCCACCCGAGTTCCTCTCGTTCACACACATATATTCTGTCTTGCTGTGACTAACTTTCATTCCTCTCCTTTCCAGAGCATACCTCCACCTCTCTAGATTTTCCTCTACCTGTTGTCTGCTCTCACTACAGATCACAATGTCATCCGCAAACATCATGGTCCATGGGGATTCCTGTCTAACCTCATCTGTCAGCCTACCCATCACCATTGCGAACAAGAAGGGGCTCAGAGCTGATCCCTGATGGAGTCCCACCTCCACCTTGAACTTCTCGGTTACCCCTACAGCACACCGTACCAGTGTCTCACAGCTGGCATACATGTCCTGCACCAGTCTAACATACTTCTCTGCCACTCCAGACTTCCTCATACAATACCAGAGCTCCTCTCTTGGCACCCTGTCATATGCTTTTTCTAGGTCTACGAAAACGCAATGCAGCTCCCTCTGGCCTTCTCTGTACTTTTCTATTAGCATTCTCAACGCAAATACTGCATCTGTAGTACTCTTCCTAGGCATGAAGCCATACTGCTGTTCACAAATGCTGATTTCTGCTCTCAGTCTAGTTTCCACTACTCTTTCCCATAACTTCATTGTATGGCTCATCAACTTTATCCCTCTGTAGTTGCCACAATTCTGCACATCCCCTTTATTCTTAAAAATAGGCACCATCACACTTTGTCTCCATTCTTCAGGCATCTTCTCACTCTCTAAGATCCTGTTGAATAATCTAGTCAGAAAATCTACCGCTGCCTCTCCTAGACACTTCCACACCTCCACAGGTATATCATCAGGACCAACTGCTTTTCCACTCTTCATCCTCTTCAATGCCTTCCTCACTTCACTTTTACTCATTTTTGCTACTTTGTGGTCTACAATAATCACCTCTTCTACCCTTGCCTCTCTTTCATTTTCCACATTCATCAGCTCTTCAAAGTACTCTTTCCATCTTCCTGTCACTCTTCTAGCATCTGTCAATACATTTCCCTCTCTGTCCTTTATCACCCGGACCTGCTGTACATCCTTTCCATCTTTATCTCTCTGTTTCGCCAACTTGTATAGATCATTTTCAGCCTCCTTACTATCCAACCGAGCATACAAGTCATCATAAGCCCTTTGTTTTGCCTTTGCTACCTCTATCTTTACCTTTCGCCGCATCTCCCTGAACTCCTGTCTGTTCTCTTCAGTCCTCTCAGTATCCCACTTCTTCTTCGCTAACCATTTTCTCTGTATACACTCCTGCACTTCCTCATTCCACCACCAAGTCTCCTTATCTACTTTCCTTCCAGATGACACACCAAGTACTCTTCTACCTGTCTCCCTGATCACACTAGCTGTTGTTGTCCAATCATCTGGAAGCTCTCCCTGACCACCCAGACCCTTTCTCAACTCCTCCCTGAAAACCATGCAACACTCTGCTGCAATAATTAAATCATCTACCCAAAGCAAACCTTCTCCACGGCTCTAAACTCGTTCGTCGCCGCTACTCGGGGAACACCGGATGGCTTTCTCCCTCCGCTTCCTTACATTTTATGTCCGCTAGATGGCGGCATCCGACTGTGCACAGCGCTTGGAGCTCCAGCAGGTGATCTGGCCGCTGTGTATGAGAGGAATAAACGAGTGGGGCCGTGAGTGCAATAAATCCCCCTCCACTTCTTACATGGATGTTATCACCCTGTTACTGTATTTTAACGATACCGCTGTGTTTTCCACCTCAATGTTAAGCCGATTTTTAAACATTAAAAACCAAATTGCTCGATTCAGTGACACCGAGGCCCTGAGTGGAGGACTTATGGAGTTGACTCCTCCGCTTATTCATAAGTGCATGTCTGGTGCTCCCGGAGCTTCACGCCGACGTCACGGGGATCCGTGTCCGAAGAAGGTGCACCTTGGCCGGTCTGCGGGGTCCTGTTGACCGGAAGCTGAGACTGGCCCTTCGAAATAACACGGAAAATAATTGAGAGCATATTTCTCAGTTGACAACGCCCCCACTTGCTCTCATATTATTGGTATCTTTGCCCATTTACATCAAAATAAAATACTCATGACCCAAACAACAACTTTGAAAAATTCAACAACTTAAACTGCGATGCAGGCTTTGTCATAACATCTGCCGGCATCTCTTGTGTTGGACAATACTGTAGGGCTACCTTTCCACATATTTTCTTTGTGACATCTTAACACACTCTTCTGACTGACATATTTTCTGGGTATTGATTTTGATCACTTTGCCCAAGTCCTTCATTTTAAATCTAGCTGTAAGCATGATTTTCACCTCTTTCATTACTTCCTCATCACTCGCAGCTATGATTAAATCATCTACCCATATTATGATGATGACTTTGTCATTTTGGTTTTCTTTGACATAGACACAATGATCTGCTTCATTCTGAATAAAGTCGTTGTCAATCAAGTAAGAATGGAGCATCAGATCCCAATGACGACCTGCCAAATTTTCCTGAACTGATTTCTGCATGAACACCCTCACACTTGTCATATTTGCTGTTGGAGAAAATGTTTCCTCAAAATCCGTGCCATACTTTTGACTGTAGCCCTTAGCAAAATAACGAGCTTTATATTTGTTTGTGCCAACTTCATTTCTTTTTAGCGCATACACCCACCCCCCCACCCCCACTGCACACTTGCCTTGGGGTAGCTGTGTTAGGGTCAAAGTGTTGTTCTCTCTCAATGACTCCATCTCGTCGTCCATAGATTTCATCCACTTGTCAGCATTGAGGGAACTCCTTGCCTCTTTAAATGTCTGTGGGACACCACACGCCAGTCTATAACAGTAGTCAATGTTAGTGAACACTTGGTCATCGTCAATAGCACTAGTCACATAACTATTAAAGTAACTGGGCTTCTTTTTGGTTCTAGTTGATCGTCTCACATTGTCTGCACTGCTTGGCTTTGTCACACGGTCAGATACGGGGTTGCCCATTACCAAGGTGTACAAAGGTGTACAAGACAGTGGTCAGACCAGCGATGATGTATGGACTAGAAACTGTTACAATGACAAAAAGACAGCAGGCAGAACTAGAGGTTGCAGATATGAAGATGTTGAGGTTCTCTTACGGAGTGACCAGGATTGATAGGATCAGGAATGAGTATCAGAGGAACAGCACATGTTCGATGTTTTGGAGAGAAGGTCAGAGAAGCCAGACTGAGATGGTTCGGTCATGTACAGAGGAGGGATAGAGAATATATTGGTAGACGGATGCTGGAATTGGAGCTGCAAGGCAAGAGGTCTCGAGGAAGACCAAAGAGAGGATTTATGGACGTGGTGAGAGAGGATATGAAGGTAGTTGGTGTGAGAGAGGAGGATACGGAGAATAGGGTTAGATGGAGAAAGTTGACTCGCTGTGGCCACACCTGACGGGAAAAGACAAAAGAAGAAGAAGAAGAAGAAGAAGAAGAAGAAGAAGAAGAAGAAGAAGAAGAAGAAGAAGAAGAAGAAGGGGAAGAAGAAGAAGAAGAAGAAGAAGAAGAAGAAGTAAGAAAGAGAGGTTGGGGGGGAAGCAAACCTTCTCCACGGCTCTAAACTCGTTCGTCGCCGCTACTCGGGGAACACCGGATGGCTTTCTCCCTCCGCTTCCTTACATTTTATGTCCGCTAGATGGCGGCATCCGACTGTGCACAGCGCTTGGAGCTCCAGCAGGTGATCTGGCCGCTGTGTATGAGAGGAATAAACGAGTGGGGCCGTGAGTGCAATAAATCCCCCTCCACTTCTTACATGGATGTTATCACCCTGTTACTGTATTTTAACGATACCGCTGTGTTTTCCACCTCAATGTTAAGCCGATTTTTAAACATTAAAAACCAAATTGCTCGATTCAGTGACACCGAGGCCGTGAGTGGAGGACTTATGGAGTTGACTCCTTCGCTTATTCATATGTGCATGTCTGGTGCTCCCGGAGCTTCACGCCGACGTCACGGGGATCCGTGTCCGAAGAAGGTGCACCTTGGCCGGTCTGCGGGATCCTGTTGACCGGAAGCTGAGACTGGCCCTTGGAAATAAAACGGAAAATAATTGAGAGCATATTTCTCAGTTAACAACGCCCCCACTTGCTCTCATATTATTGGTATCTTTGCCCATTTACATCAAAATAAAATACTCATGACCCAAACAACAAACAACAACTTTGAAAAATTCAACAACTTAAACTGTGATGCAGGCTTTGTCATAACATGTGCCGGCATCTCTTGTGTTGGACAATACTGTAGGGCTACCTTTCCACATATTTTCTTTGTGACATCTTAACACACTCTTCTGACTGACATATTTTCTGGGTATTGATTTTGATCACTTTGCCCATGTCCTTCATTTTAAATCTAGCTGTAAGCATGATTTTCACCTCTTTCATTACTTCCTCATCACTCGCAGCTATGATTAAATCATCTACCCATATTATGATGATGACCTTGTCATTTTGGTTTTCTTTGACATAAACACAATGATCTGCTTCATTCTGAATAAAGTCATTGTCAATCAAGTAAGAATGGAGCATCAGATCCCAATGACGACCGGCTTGTTCAGGGACGTATAGTGACTTTTTAAGTTTACACACCAGCTTCTGTTTTTTATTTGTCACTTCATACCCTTCTGGTTGTTCTACACAGAGCTCACAATCTATGGGTGCATGAAGATAGGCTGTCTTTACATCCATTTGGTGTAAGAACAAATTTTCCGGAACTGATTTCTGCATAAACACCCTCACACTTGTCATATTTGCTGTTGGAGAAAATGTTTCCTCGAAATCCGTGCCATACTTTTGACTGTAGCCCTTAGCAACATAACGAGCTTTATATTTGTTTGTGCCATCTTCATTTCTTTTTAGCGCATACGCCCCCCACCCCCCACCCCCACCCCCACTGCACACTTGCCTTGGGGTAGCTGTGTTAGGGTAAAAGTGTTCTTCTCTCTCAATTACTCCATCTCTTCGTCCATAGATTTCATCCACTTGTCAGCATTGAGGGAACTCCTTGCCTCTTTAAATGTCTAACTGATCATCATCATCATCATCATCATCATCATCATCATCATCATCATCATCATCATCATCATCATCATCATCATCATCATCATTATCATCATCATCCTGGTCTGAGCTCATCTCTGTCTGGGTTTGTTGCTCTGGAGATGGGTTCGACACAAATTTTAGCAGTCTGTTTTAGTACTCTTTCACTATTTGGATAATATACAAAATAAGCTGGACTATTTTTGTCATATCCAATGAAAACTCCCTTCTCACCTCTTGAGTCAAGTTTCTTTTTGTTGTGCTTGTATGCATAGCACACAGCACCAAACTTTTGCATTTGTGACACATTTGGTTTCTTTCCCGTCGAGCCGAAACGCCCCCCCCCCCCCCCCCCACCACCACCACACACACATTAGCTCCTCCATTCATTCACATGTACACGCCGGCTGCTCCGGGAGCTCCACGCCGACGTTTCGGTGATCGATGTCCGCAGAAGGTGCACCATTGCCGGCCTGCGGTATCCTGTAGACCCCCCCCCCTCCATACACACATGCAATACGCCTTGAAACGCATCGCTCGCACCGACGCGGGGAATCCTTTACCCTACTTCCACAGCAACGGCGAGAATCACATTGCGTCGGCCGCCGTGAGGAAGAGGGGGGGGGGGGCATTAAGGGGGGGAGAGAGAGAGACATGGAGATTTTCTCAGCCTCTCATTCTTTTTTTTTTTTTTTTTTAATTGAACATAAATAGTACACACAAATATACAAATGTACAAATAAACATGGCAAGGTAGAACTGAATGTCAATGAAACAACCAGGCATGAGGAAGCAAAGGACATAAGGACTGTTGAGATAGGTGATCTCATTAGTTTTATTTGAGTTTACATTCTAGTATACATATGTTTTATTTGTATCTACTCTCAGGAAATGTATGGCACTTTATGACAAGGTTTGGGACTTGTTTTAGTTTTTCGCGACTGTTCAGCTAACTTGACGTTAACTTCTACGTCAGTGTTCTTTTTTTGGTATAGCGGTGCTGGCGGGAATTTTTCCCTCACTCTGTACTGTACATGTCCCATGGCTAACCGATGTTGATTCCCGGAGCTGTGAAGAAGAAAATAAAAGACGATTCAAACAAGGCAAACTTGTGAATTCCTTCCGAAACATGGAAAACGAAGAAGCTGCAAACTTAAACGCAACAGGTTATGGGCCCAGGCAACGAACAAAAGGAGGAAGATGGCAACGTTTGGTTTTCGATGGAGACGAAAACAACTACGAGCTTTGGGAAGTAAAGTTTCTGGGACACATGCGACTCGAAGGTTTGAAAGAGACAATACTTTCAACTGTTGAGCCCGACCCAGATAAAAATGCAGAATGCTACGCTGAGCTTATCCAGTTCCTCGATGATAAAAGTCTATCATTGGTAATGAGGGAAGCCGCAGATGACGGTCGAAAAGCTTTGAAAATATTACGGGATCATTACGCCAGCCAGGGTAAGCCCAGAATTATTTCCCTGTACAGCGAACTATGCTCACTCAAGAAGGAACCCGACGAAACAATAACAGATTACATTATCAGAGCAGAAAAGGCAGTCACCGCTCTGAGAAACACAAAACAGGTGATAAGTGATGAGCTGATGATCGCTATGGTTATGAAAGGGCTTCCAGAACCGTACAAGCCCTTCGTCATTCACGTAACTCAGAGCAGTGAAGAAATGACGTTTATTCAGTTCAAGAGTAAACTAAGAAGTTATGAAGAGACTGAAAAGTTTGACAGCAAAACCAAATCAGACAATGTAATGAAAGTGGACATGTCAACGGTGATCTGCTATGGATGTGGAAACCGTGGCCATATGGCAAAAGCTTGTCACCAAAAATCAGGGCCAAAATGGTGCAGCTATCACAGAAGCACAACCCACACCGATGAGACATGCAGAAGAAAATCCAAGCCCAAAGAAGACTCGGTCAAACAAAACACAGACATCCAAGACAAAGATAAGGAAGATGAGCAAACTTTTGTATTCAAGGTCAGTCAAAAAGTCCCTCCGGAAAATATCAGAAAAAATGGACTGATGGTAGACTGTGGCGCTACATCACACATCATAACACAAGAAGACAAATTCATAAGATTTGATGAGTTTTTCAACCCAAACAAACATTACATGGAGCTAGCAGACGGGACCAGAAGAAACAAAGTGGCACTAAAAAGAGGTGATGCAGAAGTGTTACTCCAGGACATTGAAGGAAAACCTGTCCTGGTAACCTTAAGGGGAGCCTTATTCATCCCATCATATCCTCAGGACTTCATATCGGTGAAGGCAGCCACAGCTGATGGAACCAGCGTGATATTCAAAGAAGGAGAGAACAGACTCATAACCAAAGAAGGAAAAAATTTCAGCATTGAGGAATGTGACAGACTCTACTACATAAGAACGGTAAATTATCAACAACTTTATGATGATACAGTAAATGACATGATGTCCAGAGATAGAGTAAACTTAACTTGTGATGTCAAAACATGGCATGAGATTATGGGACACTGCAATGTAAAAGATGTATTAAAATGACCAAACTTAGTCGAGGGTATGAAGATTACAGGTCAGACCAAGGTAGACTGTAACGTAGACTGTAACGTATGCACGGAGGGAAAATTCACAAATAGCAGAAACAGGCAAGCTGATGCAAAAGCTGATGCACCCCTAAAAATGGTACACACTGACTTATCAGGCCCGATTGAACCAGCTGGTCAAGAAGGGCATAAGTATGTCATTTCATTCACAGATGATTATTCAGGGGCAGTATTTGTATATTTTCTCAAATACAAGAGTGAAGCTACATTAGCAACAGAGAAGTTCCTTGCTGACAGCGCAGCGTATGGTCGTGTCAAATGTATCAGGTCAGACAACGGGACTGAATACACAGGAAATGCTTTTCAATCTCTTCTAAGGGAGAAAGGCATAAGACATGAAACATCATCCCCATACTCTCCCCATCCAAATGGGACAGCAGAAAGACAATGGAGGACCCTTTTTGAAATGGCAAGGTGTATGCTAATAGCAAAAGGATTACCAAAGGTTTTGTGGCCTTATGCTGTCCAGACCGCTGCCCATATTCGAAATAGATGTTACAATGACAGACACAAAAATACCCCATACTTCATGTTAACAGGGAGAAAGCCAAATCTTTCAAAAATGTGGATATTCGGAACTGAGTGTTATGCATACAAACATGACACTAAGAAATTGGATCCCAGATGTGAAAGAGGAATATTTGTGGGATACAGTAAGAAAAGCCCTTCATACCTGGTCTATAATCCACTTACAGAAAAAGTGTCAAAACAGAGACTGGTGAAATTGATCAAAAAGGGAAGAATTGAACAACAAACACAAACTGATGATTATGAGACAGAAATCCAGGGATATGAAGACACAGAATCTACAGATGAAACCAGTATAGATGTGTCACAAAGTGAAAATAAAACAGACAACCATATACAAAATGAGGATGAGAGTACTAACGCAGATGTGTCACATGACGAAGAAACAGCAGAAAATGTCCAAAATGAAAAAGAGACGAGGTCAGACATAAAACCCAGATATAATCAAACCAGTCGCTATCCTAGACGAAAAAGGGTCGTTCCAAGGTATTTAGAGGATTATCAGACAGACTATATTAACAATGATAAAAATCATACAACTATTGATTACTGTTACAGGACTGTGTGCGGAGTCCCACAGAATTATAGTGAAGCACTGAAGTCACCACTGGCACCCGGGTGGAATTGTGCCATGAGGGAAGAGATTGACTCGCTTAAACAGAATGACACATTTGAACTGACAACTTTACCTGAAGGGAGAAAAGTAATTGGAGGAAAATGGGTATTTGCCCTTAAAGAAAATGCTGAAGGAGGACAAATATTTAAGGCCAGATATGTAGCTAAGGGTTACAATCAAACAGAAGGCATAGACTACTATGAAACTTTTGCACCGACAGCTAACATTACATCAGTGCGGGCACTAATGCAGATAGCCGTACAAAATAACCTCATTGTCCATCAAATGGATGTTAAGACGGCATATTTACATGCTCCTATACATGAGGAGATTTTCTTGGAACAACCAGAAGGGTTTGAAATGATGTCAGAAACAGGAGAGAAACTAGTGTATAGATTAAAGAAATCTCTTTATGGCCTGAAACAATCAGGAAGAAACTGGTATGAACTCCTTAATGACCATTTAGAACAGGACAACTTTGTGAGAAATCTCTCTGACCACTGTGTGTACAGAAAACAGACGGAAAATGGTGACACAATCATTGTAATAATTTGGGTAGATGATTTAATTATTGCCGCAAGCAGCAATGATGCACTCAGCACATTTAAACAGAACATGAAATTCAAGTTCAACATGACGGATGCTGGAATTGGAGCTGCCAGGCAAGAGGTCTCGAGGAAGACCAAAGAGAAGATTTATGGACGTAGTGAGAGAGGATATGAAAGTAGCTGGTGTGAGAGAGGAAGATACAGAGAATAGGGTTAGATGGAGAAAGTTGACTCGCTGTGGCGACCCCTAACGGGAAAAGCCGAAAGAAGAAGAAGAAGAAGAAGAAGAAGCACTTCGACATTGTCAAAAAGCGATTGTGACTCCTTTCCAACAAATATTCCTCAATATATCCCAAAAATAAACAACAACAAACAATATATGTTTGTTTTGTATATATCTATATATAATCAACAAAAAATATACAGTTTGATATCTGAGATTCCGTGTGAGTCGCCAACTTAATTACATGTTGTACTCCCCTTGCAATCTTTTTTTCGTTTTAATTTTTTATTAGTCAATCTATTGATTTAATTATTTCATTTTAATTTCTTTTTTTGTCTAGCATTGTAAATTTCTCACAAACCGTTAACACTATTAACTTCTGATTCCATACAGAACGAATGTCCTTATGTCCTTTGCTTCCTCATGCCTGGTTGTTTCATTGACATTCAGTGCTACCTTGCCATGTTTATTTGTACATTTGTATAGTTGTGTGTACTATTTATGTTCAATTAAAAAAAAAAAAAAAGAATGAGAGGCTGAGAAAATCTCCATGCCTCTCTCTCTCCCCCCCTTAATGCCCCCCCCCCCCTTCCGACGCAACGCGATTCTCGCCGTTGTTGTGGAAGTAGGGTAAAATATTCCCCGCGTCGGTGCGAGCGATGCGTTTCAAGGCGTATTGCATGTGTGTATGGAGGGGGGGGGGGTCTACAGGACACCGCAGACCGGCAATGGTGCACCTTCTGCGGACATCGATCACCGAAACGTCGGCGTGGAGCTCCCGGAGCAGCCGGCGTGTACATGTGAATGAATGGAGGAGCTAATGTGTGTGGGGTGGTGGTGGTGCTGGTGGTGTGGGGGGGGGCGCGTTTCGGCGAATGCTATCAGCACAGCTATGATTATCCCCAGAACGTTGAGAACGAGCTCCCGGAACTCCAGACATGCGTATATAAAAGAGTGGAATTAAAGTGTGTGTGAGTGTGTGTGTGTGTGTGTGTGTGTGTGTGTGTGTGTGTGTGTGTGTGTGTGTGTGTGTGTGTGTGTGTGTGTGTGTATGTGTGTATGTGTGGGACAGAAATAATGTCGGGGACAGAAATTGTTATTAGCCTGCTGGCAGATGACACAACCTTAGTTTTGAAAAATGAACATCAAGTCCCAATAAGCGTTGAAAAAATTAAAACATTCTACAAGGCTTCAGGATTGTCATTAAACTTAAAGAAATGCAAACTTCTTGAGCTGCCACTAAAGGAAAACAGCAATGTTCCTATCAAATCAGAAATAAAATACTTGAGCATTTTCCTATCTAAGGACCAAAAGTTAAATCAGTCCAGGAACATTGAATCTAAACTGAATCAAAGTAAAGCTAAATTGAATATATGGCTCCAAAGAGATTTATCAATATTAGGCCGGATATATTTGAGTAAAATGGAATGTTTATCCAGATGTATATACCCAGTGTATTCCAATGCTGCTCCAAATCAACTCATAAAATCTATTAACCAAATAAATTTCAACTTTATCTGGAGGAACAGACCACACCATCTAAAAAAATCACATACGGTGAAAGAAACAAGTGAAGGAGGGCTGAAAGTGATAGAGTTGGACTGCCTGAATGGGACATTGAAGGTGAACTGGTTGAAATCCTGGATCAAACATCATTATTCTTTCTGGTATTGTACTCCAAACTACTTATTCAACATAGTCGGTGGCCTAAGTCTTCTACTTATCTCTGACTTGGATATCAACAAGATTCCTGTCCAATTTTCAGAGTTCCATAAACAAATACTATTATACTGGAAAATGATATATGTACACAATTTCTCACCACACAGTACAATAATTTGGAACAATAGATATGTACTGCGTGGCAACAAACCTCTGTTTTACAAGGAATGGTTTGAGAAAGGTATATGGTCAATAATTGACTTGATGGATGACAATGGCAGTCCTCTAGACTATGAACAGTTCTGTACTACACACAGATTTAAGCCTCCCATATTAGAGTTGATAAAGTTACGAAACGCACTGCCTCGACAATTTGTATTCCTGACCAAAAATATAATGACGCACCGAACCGTACAACCACAGTTACCCCGACTGTCACTCCAGGGAATCTCAATTCTGGACAGAAAGTGCAGTTGTTATCTGAGAAATATGCTCTCAGTTATTTCCCTTTTATTTTGAATGGCCAGTCCCAGCTTCCGGTCTGTCCGTAGTGTTTTTATTTGCTTGAAAATAAACTCAACTTCTTCCAGTTCTGCAAAGCAAGAGGCGTGTCACACATATTATTCCTCCGTAAAAGACCCAGTCGGTATTGAGGGGTAGCACGCAGATCTACTGCACAGATAACCTCTGATAACAGGTTATGGGCCCAGGAAACCCCCAAAGACGGCTGAAGACAGTTTGGAGCCGCTGAGAAGAGCGACGATACTGCAAACTCATCACTGGCCATGGAAAACAAGCAAGCCAGATGATGGAAGGAGACTTGCAGGAGGCAAACAAACTAAACCTGTTTTTTAACAGATTTGATGAAGGTGCCTCCGCCCACCCTCCCCCCAGTTCCTCTCAGGACTTTCCTTCCCCTGTGCCCTCACCCCTCACTTTAAGGAGCTTTCCCCCTCCCCCACGCACCTCTTCTGCTTCCCTGGGCGATGTCTCGTTTACACCTCAGCCGTCCTGCCCCCCACTGGGACTCTCTCTGCCCCCCACTGGGACTCTCTCCACCCCCTCCTGTCGCCTTCACCGCTGAGGAGGTGAGAAGAGAGTTCAGCCGCCTTCCTCCCAGGAAAGCTGCTGGCCCTGACGGCCTTAGCCCCAGAGTGCTGAAAGGATGTGCCTCTCAGCTGTGTGGGATCTTCTCACATCTCTTCAACCTGAGCCTGACCCAGATGGTTGTCCCCGACCGGTGGAAAACCTCATGCCTGGTTCCAGCGCCCGAGGTGAAGCATCCCAGCAGACACAACGACTACAGACCGGTGGCCCTGACATCATACGTCATGAAGTCGCTGGAGAGGCTCGTCCTGAGGCACCTTGGCACAGTCGTCGGACCTTCGCTGGACCCCCTGCGGTTCGCATACCACCCACGGATAGGAGTGGAAGACGCCATCATCTTCCTGCTGCACAGAATCTACACACACCTGGAGGAGGCAGGAAGCACTGTGAGAGTCATGTTCTTTGACTTCTCCAGTGCTTTTAACACCATTCGACCTGCCCTGCTGAACAGGAAGCTTCTGGACATGCAGGTAGATGCTCCACTCGCGGCTGTTGGAGAGTAATTGTAATTCATGCTGGTCTAAGTTAAAACCTGTAAAGAGGAGACTGAGGTTATCATAAGAAATAACACAGACAAGCGACTATTCTTTTGTGCTCTGCAGAGGGGGAGACTCAGCGCTCTTTGGAGCCAAGATCCAGAGAATCCCCCCGAGTTCCTCCTTGCTCGGCTTTTTATTGTGTGAAAGTGTTTATTTACATAACAACATTTATTTAATAGTATAGTTCATGCATATGTGAAGTTGACCAGGATGATATACAGGGGTGGTCAGGTTTCTCTCCAGAAGCGTTTATCCTCGTTTAGATTTACGTTTACGGGGGGTAGGTTCTTATCTAAAGATGTTTACGACCATTGGAATATCTTGGAGGGCCCAACTCTTGTTAGAGGACAAAGGTCTTTTGTGCTCTAGCATGTCTGGCTAACTTCATGTGAGTAGTCGAAATAACATAGTTATAGAAATAGAGAGTAAACTCTAACAATTCTCTCCTGTTTATGAGACTCCGAACAATGTTAAACTCTTCAGCATCATCATGCCATGTTGGTACATAGTTTACAGATAACACTTCATACAACATCATGGTCGTCGTCCTCCACAGTCGAATCATTATCATTTTCTTTTTCTGAATCACTTATAGGCAGTTGCTCATATATCTGTCCAGTGTAGTGAGTCCTTGGTTGGGTCTGCACTGCTACTATTGCCATCTGGACAAAGGCTGCGGAAGCCATTTTAGCAATCATGCTTCTCAAACAAGGAATAACGCACATAGTAAATAAACAAAACAAAATAAGAATCACAATCACAGGTGTAAGGCACTTTAAAAGTATTTGCCACCAAGTTCCGTTGATGATCCATCCAAGAGGGTCAAACTGTAAAAACGACATTAAAGTATCACTGTCCTCTTTACCCTCTAGTTGGTTCTTTAATGTCGTCAATTTGTCATGAATTGCTGTGAAATTGTCTCGCATGTCTGGGATATATGTGCAACATTGTTGTCCTATTATCGCACATACACCACCTTCCTTGGCTAAGACAATATCTAAAGCCATACGATTTTGTAAAAGCATTTCTTTCATAGCCATAGTCTCTGGATTGTTTTGTATCAGTCCATTCAATTCTAGAACCCTTGACGTTAGGTTCTGTAATGTCGCCCAGACCTCATTCATTCGATGTCCCGAGTAGGCTACACCATAGTTAGGGAACATTGTCATAAGTATTCCTCTAGAGTCACTTATCAAGGCTCTTCGACTACGTTCATGTCCCATAGGCCTAATGAGTTGTACGTTATGAGTCATGTTATGCTCTGGTATAAAAGTCATAGCACTTCCTAATCGGGCCAAATAGCATGTGCCACACCAATGTTCAGGCAGATACAGAAATGCCCGTTTGCCACAAATCCATACATGTGTTTTTGGGCATGTATGGATAACCGTATTTGTGTGGGAATGCAAAAATCCTCCATGGTGGTATACCAGATTTGGTGAGGTTTGTTTCAATGCCCAATAATGGCTTGAGGGCTGTCAGATTCATGGCACACACGCCCATTCCCCACTTTCCAACCTCACATATACTATTATTATAGTAGTCATAGGTTTTCCTAACCGGTCTATCCGTTTCCTTATCTAGCACAGTGTCACACTGTAGTTGGCCTAGATAATGCTCTTTCTTACCACACTGTCGTTTCATACAAAATGGTGGTGTCTTTTGTATTGTCATTAGAGTGAATCCCTCAATGACAGTTTTATTGGTTACCATAGAATAATCAGCTGGTAATCGCCATTTGGATGGATCGTAAGGCAGAAAAGGAAGGACTGAGGTATTTGTTATATTCTGAAAAATTCCAAATCTCTGACTCAATCCTTGGGAATATACCCATATTATAGACAAGGTCTCACTTTGGTTAATTGGATGAGGTTGTATAGTCGGGTTATGAGACATTGATATTGGCATTACCGTACAAACATAACAATCAGTTTGGTCTCCTGCCGTTACATTTACCGATCGCCACCAGAGACTGTCTCGGTGTGGAAGATGAGAAGCAGTATGAACTCTGGGAGACTAAATGCTTGGCCTACATGCGGCTGCAGGGGCTCAAAGACACAATTCTGAGTGAAACTCCAGAATTTGATGACGATGACGAGGAGGCGAAGGACAAGGAGCAGAATGAAATGGCCAATGCCGAACCGATCCAGTTTTTAGATGACAAAAGTCTAGGCCTGGTCATGCGCGAAGCTGCAGATGATGGGAGAAAGGCACTGAAGATGCTACGAGAGTATTACGCAGGTAAAGGGAAGCCTGGCATTATAAACCTGTATACTGACCTGACAAAACTGCAGAAAGGAAGCAATGAAAGCGTAACAGACTTTGTGATTAGGGCAGAGACTATAATCACGGTGCTAAGAAATGCAGAGGAAGTCATGAGTGATGATCTTCTCATAGCTATGGTGCTAAAGGGACTTCCAGAATCGTTCAAACCATTTGCAGTTCATGTGACTCAAAGTGAAGAAAAGCTCAAATTTGCTGACTTCCGTGTTTTTCAGTGACGTTCAGAGCTGACACACACCATGTTGAGCTGGCAGACGCAACCAAGTGTCAAGGCGTGGCGAAGCAGCGGGGAGAGGCAGAGGTGATCCTCATAGACAGCAGAGGACGTCACCACACAGCACCACTGAGAAACGCACTGTTCATCCCTTCCTGTCCACAGGACATTTTTTCTGTGATGGCCGCCACAGCAAGCGGAGCAACGGTAATCTTCAATGAAGGAAAAGACATAGTCAAAATGAGTGACCGTACTGTATTTCCTATTAATGTGCAGAACACACTTTACTACCTATCTACAGCAGATGAAAGTAATGACAAATGCAATGGGTGTTTTGATTTACAAACATGGCATGAAATTTTCAGCCATTGTAATTAGAGCGATGTACAAAAGTTGACAAAAGTGGTTGATGGTATGGTAATCAAAGGGAAAACTGAAAAACCTGTATCACCATGTGAAGTGTGTATTCAAGGGAAGTTTGTGCAGATCAGAAACAGAGAGCCTGATGCAAGAGCAACAGAGGTGTTTGATTTAGTGCATACAGATCTGGCAGGGCCAGTAGATCCCATATCTATAGATGGACACAGATTTGCATTGTCGTTTACTGATGATTATTCCAACACAATTTTTGTGTACTTTCTCAAACAAAAGAGTGGTACAGTGAGTGCCACAGAGAGATTCTTAGCAGACACTGCCCCTTATGGGAAGATTAAGTGTATGAGATCTGACAATTGTACTGAGTTTATGTCAAAAGAGTACCAAGGACTAATGACTAAACGGGGTGTTAGACATGAAACGTCAGCGCCATACTCACCACACCAAAACGGGAAAGCAGAGAGAAACTGGAGGACTTTATTCGACATGGCATGGTGCATATTACTAGGAAGCAACCTACCCAAAACATTGTGGACCCATGCAGTGCAGACAGCAGCAGTCAGGAACTGATGCTTTAATAATCGGACAAAGCAGACGGCTTACTTTATGTTGACGGGAAAGAAACGAAATGTGTCACAAATGCAAATGTTTGGTGCTGTGTGCTATGCATACAAGCACAACAAAAAGAAACTTGACTCAAGAGGTGAGAAGGGAGTTTTCATTGGATATGCCAAAAATAGTCCAGCTTATTTTGTATATTATCCAAATAGTGAAAGAGTACTAAAAACACAGACTGCTAAAATTTGTGACAAACCCATCTCCAGAGCAACAAACCCAGACAGAGATGAGCTCAGATCAGGATGATGATGATGATGATGATGATGATGATCTTCATCTAGCGGCCATAAAATGTAACGAAGCGGAGGGAGAAAGCCATCCGGTGTTCCCCGAGTAGCGGCGACGAACGAGTTTAGAGCCGTGGAGAAGGTTTGCTTCCCCCCCACCCTCTCTTTCTAACTTCTTCTTCTTCTTCTTCTTCTTCTTCTTCTTCTTCTTCTTCTTCTTCTTCTTCTTCTTCTTCTTCTTCTTCTTCTTCTTCATCTTCTTCTTCTTCTTCTACAGTTTCTAGTCCATACATCATCGCTGGTCTCACCACTGTCTTGTACACCTTTGTACACCTTGGAAATGGGCAGCCCCGTATCTGACCGTGTGACAAAGCCAAGCAGTGCAGACAATGTGAGACGATCAACTAGAACCAAAAAGAAGCCCAGTTACTTTAATGGTTATGTGACTAGTGCTATTGACGATGACCAAGTGTTCACTAACATTGACTACTGTTATAGACTGGCGTGTGGTGTCCCACAGACATTTAAAGAGGCAAGGAGTTCCCTCAATGCTGACAAGTGGATGAAATCTATGGACGACGAGATGGAGTCATTGAGAGAGAACAACACTTTGACCCTAACACAGCTACCCCAAGGCAAGTGTGCAGTGGGGGTGGGGGGGTGGGTGTATGCGCTAAAAAGAAATGAAGTTGGCACAAACAAATATAAAGCTCGTTATTTTGCTAAGGGCTACAGTCAAAAGTATGGCACGGATTTTGAGGAAACATTTTCTCCAACAGCAAATATGACAAGTGTGAGGGTGTTCATGCAGAAATCAGTTCAGGAAAATTTGGCAGGTCGTCATTGGGATCTGATGCTCCATTCTTACTTGATTGACAACGACTTTATTCAGAATGAAGCAGATCATTGTGTCTATGTCAAAGAAAACCAAAATGACAAAGTCATCATCATAATATGGGTAGATGATTTAATCATAGCTGCGAGTGATGAGGAAGTAATGAAAGAGGTGAAAATCATGCTTACAGCTAGATTTAAAATGAAGGACTTGGGCAAAGTGATCAAAATCAATACCCAGAAAATATGTCAGTCAGAAGAGTGTGTTAAGATGTCACAAAGAAAATATGTGGAAAGGTAGCCCTACAGTATTGTCCAACACAAGAGATGCCGGCACATGTTATGACAAAGCCTGCATCGCAGTTTAAGTTGTTGAATTTTTCAAAGTTGTTGTTTGGGTCATGAGTATTTTATTTTGATGTAAATGGGCAAAGATACCAATAATATGAGAGCAAGTGGGGGCGTTGTCAACTGAGAAATATGCTCTCAATTATTTTCCGTGTTATTTCGAAGGGCCAGTCTCAGCTTCCGGTCAACAGGACCCCGCAGACCGGCCAAGGTGCACCTTCTTCGGACACGGATCCCCGTGACGTCGGCGTGAAGCTCCGGGAGCACCAGACATGCACTTATGAATAAGCGGAGGAGTCAACTCCATAAGTCCTCCACTCAGGGCCTCGGTGTCACTGAATCGAGCAATTTGGTTTTTAATGTTTAAAAATCGGCTTAACATTGAGGTGGAAAACACAGCGGTATCGTTAAAATACAGTAACAGGGTGATAACATCCATGTAAGAAGTGGAGGGGGATTTATTGCACTCACGGCCCCACTCGTTTATTCCTCTCATACACAGCGGCCAGATCACCTGCTGGAGCTCCAAGCGCTGTGCACAGTCGGATGCCGCCATCTAGCGGACATAAAATGTAAGGAAGCGGAGGGAGAAAGCCATCCGGTGTTCCCCGAGTAGCGGCGACGAACGAGTTTAGAGCCGTGGAGAAGGTTTGCTTCCCCCCCAACCTCTCTTTCTTACTTCTTCTTCTTCTTCTTCTTCTTCCCCTTCTTCTTCTTCTTCTTCTTCTTCTTCTTCTTCTTTTTCTTCTTCTTCTTCTTTTGTCTTTTCCCGTCAGGTGTGGCCACAGCGAGTCAACTTTCTCCATCTAACCCTATTCTCCGTATCCTCCTCTCTCACACCAACTACCTTCATATCCTCTCTCACCACGTCCATAAATCCTCTCTTTGGTCTTCCTCGAGACCTCTTGCCTTGCAGCTCCAATTCCAGCATCCGTCTACCAATATATTCTCTATCCCTCCTCTGTACATGACCGAACCATCTCAGTCTGGCTTCTCTGACCTTCTCTCCAAAACATCGAACATGTGCTGTTCCTCTGATACTCATTCCTGATCCTATCAATCCTGGTCACTCCGTAAGAGAACCTCAACATCTTCATATCTGCAACCTCTAGTTCTGCCTGCTGTCTTTTTGTCATTGTAACAGTTTCTAGTCCATACATCATCGCTGGTCTGACCACTGTCTTGTACACCTTTGTACACCTTGGTAATGGGCAACCCCGTATCTGACCGTGTGACAAAGCCAAGCAGTGCAGACAATGTGAGACGATCAACTAGAACCAAAAAGAAGCCCAGTTACTTTAATAGTTATGTGACTAGTGCTATTGACGATGACCAAGTGTTCACTAACATTGACTACTGTTATAGACTGGCGTGTGGTGTCCCACAGACATTTAAAGAGGCAAGGAGTTCACTTAATGCTGACAAGTGGATGAAATCTATGGACGAAGAGATGGAGTCATTGAGAGAGAAGAACACTTTTACCCTAACACAGCTACCCCAAGGCAAGTGTGCAGTGGGGGTGGGGGTGGGGGGTGGGGGGCGTAAGCGCTAAAAAGAAATGAAGATGGCACAAACAAATATAAAGCTCGGTATGTTGCTAAGGGCTACAGTCAAAAGTATGGCACGGATTTCGAGGAAACATTTTCTCCAACAGCAAATATGACAAGTGTGAGGGTGTTTATGCAGAAATCAGTTCCGGAAAATTTGTTCTTACACCAAATGGATGTAAAGACAGCCTATCTTCATGCACCCATAGATTGTGAGCTCTGTGTAGAACAACCAGAAGGGTATGAAGTGACAAATAAAAAACAGAAGCTGGTGTGTAAACTTAAAAAGTCACTATACGTCCCTGAACAAGCCGGTCGTCATTGGAATCTGATGCTCCATTCTTACTTGATTGACAATGACTTTATTCAGAATGAAGCAGATCATTGTGTCTATGTCAAAGAAAACCAAAATGACAAAGTCATCATCATAATATGGGTAGATGATTTAATCATAGCTGCGAGTGATGAGGAAGTAATGAAAGAGGTGAAAATCATGCTTACAGCTAGATTTAAAATGAAGGACATGGGCAAAGTGATCAAAATCAATACCCAGAAAATATGTCAGTCAGAAGAGTGTGTTAAGATGTCACAAAGAAAATATGTGGAAAGGTAGTCCTACAGTATTTTCCAACACAAGAGATGCCGGCACATGTTATGACAAAGCCTGCATCACAGTTTAAGTTGTTGATTTTTCAAAGTTGTTGTTTGGGTCATGAGTATTTTATTTTGATGTAAATGGGCAAAGATACCAATAATATGAGAGCAAGTGGGGGCGTTGTTAACTGAGAAATATGCTCTCAATTATTTTCCGTTTTATTTCCAAGGGCCAGTCTCAACTTCCCAGTCAACAGGACCCCGCAGACCGGCCAAGGTGCACCTTCTTCGGACACGGATCCCCGTGACGTCGGCGTGAAGCTCCGGGAGCACCAGACATGCACATATGAATAAGCGGAGGAGTCGATTCCATAAGTCCTCCACTCACGGCCTCGGTGTCACTGAATCGAGCAATCTGGTTTTTTCATGTTTAAAAATCGGCTTAACATTGAGGTCGAAAAAACAGCGGTATCGTTAAAATACAGTAACAGGGTGATAACATCCATGTAAGAAGTGGAGGGGGATTTATTGCACTCACGGCCCCACTCGTTTATTCCTCTCATACACAGCGGCCAGATCACCTGCTGGAGCTCCAAGCGCTGTGCACAGTCGGATGCCGCCATCTAGCGGACATAAAATGTAAGGAAGCGGAGGGAGAAAGCCATCCGGTGTTCCCCGAGTAGCGGCGACGAACGAGTTTAGAGCCGTGGAGAAGGTTTGCTTCCCCCCACCCTCTCTTTCTAACTTCTTCTTCTTCTTCTTCTTCTTCTTCTTCTTCTTCTTCTTCTTCTTCTTCTTCTTCTTCTTCTTCTTCTTCTACAGTTTCTAGTCCATACATCATCGCTGGTCTCACCACTGTCTTGTACACCTTTGTACACCTTGGAAATGGGCAGCCCCGTATCTGACCGTGTGACACAGCCAAGCAGTGCAGACAATGTGAGACGATCAACTAGAACCAAAAAGAAGCCCAGTTACTTTAATGGTTATGTGACTAGTGCTATTGACGATGACCAAGTGTTCACTAACATTGACTACTGTTATAGACTGGCGTGTGGTGTCCCACAGACATTTAAAGAGGCAAGGAGTTCCCTCAATGCTGACAAGTGGATGAAATCTATGGACGACGAGATGGAGTCATTGAGAGAGAACAACACTTTGACCCTAACACAGCTACCCCAAGGCAAGTGTGCAGTGGGGGTGGGGGGGTGGGTGTATGCGCTAAAAAGAAATGAAGTTGGCACAAACAAATATAAAGCTCGTTATTTTGCTAAGGGCTACAGTCAAAAGTATGGCACGGATTTTGAGGAAACATTTTCTCCAACAGCAAATATGACAAGTGTGAGGGTGTTCATGCAGAAATCAGTTCAGGAAAATTTGGCAGGTCGTCATTGGAATCTGATGCTCCATTCTTACTTGATTGACAACGACTTTATTCAGAATGAAGCAGATCATTGTGTCTATGTCAAAGAAAACCAAAATGACAAAGTCATCATCATAATATGGGTAGATGATTTAATCATAGCTGCGAGTGATGAGGAAGTAATGAAAGAGGTGAAAATCATGCTTACAGCTAGATTTAAAATGAAGGACTTGGGCAAAGTGATCAAAATCAATACCCAGAAAATATGTCAGTCAGAAGAGTGTGTTAAGATGTCACAAAGAAAATATGTGGAAAGGTAGCCCTACAGTATTGTCCAACACAAGAGATGCCGGCACATGTTATGACAAAGCCTGCATCGCAGTTTAAGTTGTTGAATTTTTCAAAGTTGTTGTTTGGGTCATGAGTATTTTATTTTGATGTAAATGGGCAAAGATACCAATAATATGAGAGCAAGTGGGGGCGTTGTCAACTGAGAAATATGCTCTCAATTATTTTCCGTGTTATTTCGAAGGGCCAGCCTCAGCTTCCGGTCAACAGGACCCCGCAGACCGGCCAAGGTGCACCTTCTTCGGACACGGATCCCCGTGACGTCGGCATGAAGCTCCGGGAGCACCAGACATGCACTTATGAATAAGCGAAGGAGTCAACTCCATAAGTCCTCCACTCAGGGCCTCGGTGTCACTGAATCGAGCAATTTGGTTTTTAATGTTTAAAAATCGGCTTAACATTGAGGTGGAAAACACAGCGGTATCGTTAAAATACAGTAACAGGGTGATAACATCCATGTAAGAAGTGGAGGGGGATTTATTGCACTCACGGCCCCACTCGTTTATTCCTCTCATACACAGCGGCCAGATCACCTGCTGGAGCTCCAAGCGCTGTGCACAGTCGGATGCCGCCATCTAGCGGACATAAAATGTAAGGAAGCGGAGGGAGAAAGCCATCCGGTGATCCCCAAGTAGCGGCGACGAACGAGTTTAGAGCCGTGGAGAAGATTTGCTTTGGGTAGATGATTTAATTATTGCAGCAGAGTGTTGCATGGTTTTCAGGGAGGAGTTGAGAAAGGGTCTGGGTGGTCAGGGAGAGCTTCCAGATGATTGGACAACAACAGCTAGTATGATCAGGGAGACAGGTAGAAGAGTACTTGGTGTGTCATCTGGAAGGAAAGTAGATAAGGAGACTTGGTGGTGGAATGAGGAAGTGCAGGAGTGTATACAGACAAAATGGTTAGCGAAGAAGAAGTGGGATACTGAGAGGACTGAAGAGAACAGACAGGAGTTCAGGGAGATGCGGCGAAAGGTAAAGATAGAGGTAGCAAAGGCAAAACAAAGGGCTTATGATGACTTGTATGCTCGGTTGGATAGTAAGGAGGCTGAAAGTGATCTATACAAGTTGGCGAAACAGAGAGATAAAGATGGAAAGGATGTACAGCAGGTCCGGGTGATAAAGGACAGAGAGGGAAATGTATTGACAGATGCTAGAAGAGTGACAGGAAGATGGAAAGAGTACTTTGAAGAGCTGATGAATGTGGAAAATGAAAGAGAGGCAAGGGTAGAAGAGGTGATTATTGTAGACCACAAAGTAGCAAAAATGAGTAAAAGTGAAGTGAGGAAGGCATTGAAGAGGATGAAGAGTGGAAAAGCAGTTGGTCCTGATGATATACCTGTGGAGGTGTGGAAGTGTCTAGGAGAGGCAGCGGTAGATTTTCTGACTAGATTATTCAACAGGATCTTAGAGAGTGAGAAGATGCCTGAAGAATGGAGACAAAGTGTGATGGTGCCTATTTTTAAGAATAAAGGGGATGTGCAGAATTGTGGCAACTACAGAGGGATAAAGTTGATGAGCCATACAATGAAGTTATGGGAAAGAGTAGTGGAAACTAGACTGAGAGCAGAAGTCAGCATTTGTGAACAGCAGTATGGCTTCATGCCTAGGAAGAGTACTACAGATGCAGTATTTGCGTTGAGAATGCTAATAGAAAAGTACAGAGAAGGCCAGAGGGAGCTGCATTGCGTTTTCGTAGACCTAGAAAAAGCATATGACAGGGTGCCAAGAGAGGAGCTCTGGTATTGTATGAGGAAGTCTGGAGTGGCAGAGAAGTATGTTAGACTGGTGCAGGACATGCATGCCAGCTGTGAGACACTGGTACGGTGTGCTGTAGGGGTAACCGAGAAGTTCAAGGTGGAGGTGGGACTCCATCAGGGATCAGCTCTGAGCCCCTTCTTGTTCGCAATGGTGATGGGTAGGCTGACAGATGAGGTTAGACAGGAATCCCCATGGACCATGTTGTTTGCGGATGACATTGTGATCTGTAGTGAGAGCAGACAACAGGTAGAGGAAAATCTAGAGAGGTGGAGGTATGCTCTGGAAAGGAGAGGAATGAAAGTTAGTCGCAGCAAGACAGAATATATGTGTGAGAACAAGAGGAACTCGGGTGGAGCGGTGAGGCTACAGGGAGTGGAGATCAAGAAGCTGGAGGATTTCAGGTACTTAGGGTCAACAGTCCAGAGCAACGGAGAGTGCGTAAAAGAGGTGAAGAGACGGGTATGGACAACAAAATGTACAGTTGCACAACAATCTACGGAGACAATCAGGGGGCCATCGCACTGAGTAAGAATCCTGTAAACAGACAAAGGTCAAAACACATTGATGTAAAATATCATTTCATTCGTGAAGCACTCAGTGAGGGTTAAATAAATCTTATCTATTGTCCATCAGAGGACATGTTGGCAGACATCTCGACAAAACTCATGACAAAGGTAAAAATAGAACAATTCAAAAAGTGGTTATTTGGAAATTCAAATGTCCAAAGATTTTTTTTGGATGTTGAGATCAAGAGGGGGTGTTGAGATAGGTGATCTCATTAGTTTTATTTGAGTTTACATTCTAGTATACATATGTTGTATTTGTATCTACTCTCAGGAAATGCATGGCACTTTATGACAAGGTTTGGGACTTGTTTTAGTTTTTCGCGACTGTTCAGCTAACTTGACGTTAACTTCTACGTCAGTGTTTTTTTTTTTGGTATAGCGGTGCTGGCGGGAATTTTTCCCTCACTCTGTACTGTACATGTCCCATGGCTAACCGATGTTGATTCCCGGAGCTGTGAAGAAGAAAATAAAAGACGATTCAAACAAGGCAAACTTGTGAATTCCTTCCGAAACATGGAAAACGAAGAAGCTGCGAACTTAAACGCAACAGTTTGGTTGTGGATGCGTTTCGGCTAATGCTATTAGCACAGCTATGATGAGTTAAGGTGTGTTTGTGTGTGTGTGTGTGTGTGTCTTTGTGTGTGTGTGTGCGTGTGTGTGAGTGTGAATTTGTTTAGGTGGGGGGGGGTCGCGGACAGGGAGTACCGGGGCCTCGAACGATGAGCTGAGGAGCGGAGGAGGGCAGAAGCCCGGCCCGTGATTCGCTTATGTCCAGCGGTTCGGGAATTCCAGGGCCCAAAGCGGAGGAGCGATGGAGCTGAGAAGCGGAGGAGCGGAGGTAATGTTTCTCCTCTCAGAGGCGGGGAAGTTTGGGGGCAGAAGAACCCCTTAGACTGGCTAATGTGAGCATACTCCGGACAAAGATCCCCCGGACGTATGATTGGAGCTCTCGGACCATTGGGCACACACATGTGAATGAGTGGATGAGCTAATGTTTGTTTGGTTGTGGATGCGTTTCGGCTAATGCTATTAGCACAGCTATGATGAGTTAAGGTGTGTGTGTATGTGTGTGTGTGTGTGTGTGTGTGTGTTTTTGTGTGTGTGTGAGTGTGTTTGTGTGTGTATGTGTGAGAGTTTGTTTAGGTGGGGGGGGGGAGTACCAGGGCCCATAGAGGAGGAGCGGTGGAGCTGAAAAGCGGAGGAGCGGAGGAGCGGAGGTAATTTTTCTCCTCTCAGAGGCGGGGAAGCTGTGGGGGCAGAAGAACCCCTTAGACCGGCCAATGTGAGCCTTCTCCGGACATAGATCACCCGGACGTATGACTGGAGCTCCCATACCTCTAGGCACACACATATGTGAATGAGTGGATGAGCTAATGTTTGTTTTGTTGTGGATACGTTTTGGCCAATGCTATTAGCACAGCTATGATGAGTTCAGGTGTGTGTGTGTGTGTGTGTGTGTGTGTTTGTGCGTGTTTGTGTGCGTGTGTCTGTGTGTGTGTGTGTGTGTGTGTGTGTATGTGTGTGTGCGTGTGTTTATCTGTGTGTGAGAGTTTGTTTTGGTGGTGGTGGGGGTGGTGGGGGGGGGGGGGGGGTCCCGCGGACAGGGAGTACCAGGGCCTGGAGCGGATGAGGTGAGGAGCGGAGGAGGGCAGAAGCCCGGACCGTGATTCGCTTATGTCCCAAAAATAAACAACAACAAACAATATATGTTTGTTTTGTATATGTTTATATATAAACAACAAAAAATATACAGTTTGATATCTGAGATTCCTTGTGAGTCGCCAACTTAATTACATGTTGTACTCCCCTTGCAATCATTTTTTCGTTTTTATTTTTTATTAGTCTATCTATTGATTTAATTATTTCATTTTAATTTCTTTTTTTGTCTAGCATTGTAAATTTCTCACAAACCGTTAACACTATTAACTTCTGATTACATACAGAATGAATGTCCTTATGTCCTTTGGTTCCTCATGCCTGGTTGTTTCATTGACATTCAGTTCTACCTTGCCATGTTTATTTGTACATTTGTATAGTTGTGTGTACTATTTATGTTCAATTAAAAAAAAAAAAAAAAGAATGAGAGGCTGAGAAAATCTCCATGTCTCTCTCTCCCCCCCCTTAATGCCCCCCCCCTTCCTCACGGCGGCCGACGCAACGCGTTTCTTGCAGTTGTTGTGGAAGTAGGGAAAAGGATTCCCCGCGTCGGTGCGAGCGATGCGTTTCAAGGCGTATTGCATGTGTGTATGGAGGGGGGGGGGTCTACAGGACACCGCAGACCGGCAATGGTGCACCTTCTCCGGACATCGATCACCGAAACGTCGGCGTGGAGCCCCCGGAGCAGCCGGCGTGTACATGTGAATGAATGGAGGAGCTAATGTGTGTGTGGGGTGGTGGTGGTGGTGGTGGTGGTGGTGTGTGTGGGGGGGGCGTTTCGGCTAATGCTATCAGCACAACTATGATTATTCCCAGAACGTTGAGAACGAGCTCCCGGAACTCCAGGCATGCGTATATAAAAGAGTGGAATTAAGGTGTGTGTGAGTGTGTGTGTGTGTGTGTGTGTGTGTGACAGAAATAATGTCGGGGACAGAAATTGTTATTAGCCTGCTGGCAGATGACACAACCTTAGTTTTGAAAAATGAACATCAAGTCCCAATAAGCGTTGAAAAAATTAAAACATTCTCCAAGGCTTCAGGATTGTCATTAAACTTAAAGAAATGCAAACTTCTTGAGCTGCATGACTCACCACTAAAGGAAATCAGCAGTGTTCCTATCAAATCAGAAATAAAATACTTGAGCATTTTCCTATCTAAGGACCAAAAGTTAAATCAGTCCAGGAACATTGAATCTAAACTGAATCAAAGTAAAGCAAAATTGAATATATGGCTCCAAAGAGATTTATCAATATTAGGCCGGATATATTTGAGTAAAATGGAATGTTTATCCAGATGTATATACCCAGTGTATTCCAATGCTGCTCCAAATCAACTCATCAAATCCATTAACCAAATAAATTTCAACTTTATCTGGAGGAACAGACCACACCATCTAAAAAAATCACATATGGTGAAAGAAACAAGTGAAGGAGGGCTGAAAGTGATAGAGTTGGACTGCCTGAATGGGACATTGAAGGTGAACTGGTTGAAATCCTGGATCAAACATCATCATTCTTTCTGGTATTGTACTCCAAACTACTTATTCAACATAGTCGGTGGCCTAAGTCTTCTACTTATCTCTGACTTGGATATCAACAAGATTCCTGTCCAATTTTCAGAGTTCCATAAACAAATACTATTATAATGGAAAATGATATATGTACACAATTTCTCACCACACAGTACAATAATTTGGAACAATAGATATGTACTGCGTGGCAACAAACCTCTGTTTTACAAGGAATGCTTTGAGAAAGGTATATGGTCAAGAATTGACTTGATGGATGACAATGGCAGTCCTCTAGACTTTGAACAGTTCTGTACTACACACAGATTTAAGCCTCCCATATTAGAGTTGATAAAGTTACGAAACGCACTGCCTCGACAATTTGTATTCCTGACCAAAAATATAATGACGCACCGAACCGTACAACCACAGTTACCCCGACTATCACTCCAGGGAATCTCAATTCTGGACAGAAAGTGCAGTTGTTATCTGAGAAATATGCTCTCAGTTATTTCCCTTTTATTTTGAATGGCCAGTCCCAGCTTCCGGTCTGTCCGTAGTGTTTTTATTTGCTTGAAAATAAACTCAACTTCTTCCAGTTCTGTAAAACAAGAGGCGTGTCACACATATTATTCCTCCGTAAAAGACCCAGTCGGTATTGAGGGGTAGCACGCAGATCTACTGCACAGATAACCTCTGATAACAGGTTATGGGCCCAGGAAACCCCCAAAGACGGCTGAAGACAGTTTGGAGCCGCTGAGAAGAGCGACGATACTGCAAACTCATCACTGGCCATGGAAAACAAGCAAGCCAGATGATGGAAGGAGACTTGCAGGAGGCAAACAAACTAAACCTGTTTTTTAACAGATTTGATGAAGGTGCCTCCGCCCACCCTCCCCCCAGCTCCTCTCAGGACTTTCCTTCCCCCGTGCCCTCACCCCTCACTTTAAGGAGCTTTCCCCCTCCCCCACGCACCTCTTCTGCTTCCCTGGACGATGTCTCGTTTACACCTCAGCCGTCCTGCCCCCCACTGGGACTCTCTCCACCCCCTCCTGTTGCCTTCACCGCTGAGGAGGTGGGAAGAGAGTTCAGCCGCCTTCGTCCCAGGAAAGCTGCTGGCCCTGACGGCCTCAGCCCCAGAGTGCTGAAAGGATGTGCCTCTCAGCTGTGTGGGATCTTCTCACATCTCTTCAACCTGAGCCTGACCCAGATGGTTGTCCCCGACCGGTGGAAAACCTCATGCCTGGTTCCAGCGCCCGAGGTGAAGCATCCCAGCAGACACAGCGACTACAGACCGGTGGCGCTGACATCACACGTCATGAAGTCGCTGGAGAGGCTCGTCCTGAGGCACCTTGGCACAGTCGTCGGACCTTCGCTGGACCCCCTGCGGTTCGCATACCACCCACGGATAGGAGTGGAAGACGCCATCATCTTCCTGCTGCACAGAATCTACACACACCTGGAGGAGGCAGGAAGCACTGTGAGAGTCATGTTCTTTGACTTCTCCAGTGCTTTTAACACCATTCGACCTGCCCTGCTGAACAGGAAGCTTCTGGACATGCAGGTAGATGCTCCACTCGCGGCTATTAGAGAGTAATTCTAATTCATGCTGGTCTAAGGTAAAACCTGTAAAGAGGAGACTGAGGTTATCATAAGAAATAACACAGACAAGCGACTATTCTTTTGTGCTCTGCAGAGGGGGAGACTCAGCGCGCTCTTTGGAGCCAAGATCCAGAGAATCCCCCCGAGTTCCTCCTTGCTCGGCTTGTTATTGTGTGAAAGTGTTTATTTACATAACAACATTCATTGTATAGTATAGTTCATGCATATGTGAAGTTGTCCAGGATGATATACAGGGGTGGTCAGGTTTCTCTCCAGAAGTGTTTATCCTCGTTTAGATTTACGTTTACGGGGGGGTAGGTTCTTATCTAAAGATGTTTACGACCATTGGAATATCTTGGAGGGCCCAACTCTTGTTAGAGGACAAAGGTCTTTTGTGCTCTAGCATGTCTGGCTAACTTCATGTGAGTAGTCGAAATAACATAGTTATAGAAATAGAGAGTAAACTCTAACAATTCTCTCCTGTTTATGAGACTCCGAACAATGTTAAACTCTTCAGCATCATCATGCCATGTTGGTACATAGTTTACAGATAACACTTCATACAACATCATGGTCGTCGTCCTCCACAGTCAAATTGTTATCATTTTCTTTTTCTGAATCACTTATAGGCAGTTGCTCATGTATCTGTCCAGTGTAGTGAGTCCTTGGTTGGGTCTGCACTGCTACTATTGCCATCTGGACAAAGGCTGCGGAAGCCATTTTAGCAATCATGCTTCTCAAACAAGGAATAACGCACATAGTAAATAAACAAAACAAAATAAGAATCACAATCACAGGTGTAAGGCACTTTAAAAGTATTTGCCACCAAGTTCCGTTGATGATCCATCCAAGAGGGTCAAACTGTAAAAACGACATTAAAGTATCACTGTCCTCTTTACCCTCTAGTTGGTTCTTTAATGTCGTCAATTTGTCATGAATTACTGTGAAATTGTCTCGCGTGTCTGGGATATATGTGCAACATTGTTGTCCTATTATCGCACATACACCACCTTCCTTGGCTAAGACAATATCTAAAGCCACACGATTTTGTAAAAGCATTTCTTTCATAGCCATAGTCTCTGGATTGTTTTGTATCAGTCCATTCAATTCTAGAACCCTTGACGTTAGGTTCTGTAATGTCGCCCAGACCTCATTCATTCGATGTCCCGAGTAGGCTACACCATAGTTAGGGAACATTGTCATAAGTATTCCTCTAGAGTCACTTATCAAGGCTCTTCGACTACGTTCATGTCCCATAGGCCTAATGAGTTGTACACTATGAGTCATGTTATGCTCTGGTATAAAAGTCATAGCACTTCCTAATCGGGCCAAATAGCATGTGCCACACCAATGTTCAGGCAGATACAGAAATGCTCGTTTGCCACAAATCCATACATGTGTTTTTGGGCATGTATGGATAACCGTATTTGTGTGGGAATGCAAAAATCCTCCATGGTGGTATACCAGATTTGGTGAGGTTTGTTTCAATGCCCAATAATGGCTTGAGGGCTGTCAGATTCATGGCACACACGCCCATTCCCCACTTTCCAACCTCACATATACTATTATTATAGTAGTCATAGGTTTTCCTAACCGGTCTATCCGTTTCCATATCTAGCACAGTGTCACACTGTAGTTGGCCTAGATAATGCTCTTTCTTACCACACTGTCGTTTCATACAAAATGGTGGTGTCTTTTGTATTGTCATTAGAGTGAATCCCTCAATGACAGTTTTATTGGTTACCATAGAATAATCAGCTGGTAATCGCCATTTGGATGGATCGTAAGGCAGAAAAGGAAGGACTGAGGTATTTGTTATATTCTGAAAAATTCCAAATCTCTGACTCAATCCTTGGGAATATACCCATATTATAGACAAGGTCTCACTTTGGTTAATTGGATGAGGTTGTATAGTCGGGTTATGAGACATTGATATTGGCATTACCGTACAAACATAACAATCAGTTTGGTCTCCTGCCGTTACATTTACCAATCGCCACCAGAGACTGTCTCGGTGTGGAAGATGAGAAGCAGTATGAACTCTGGGAGACTAAATGCTTGACCTGCATGCGGCTACAGGGGCTCAAAGACACAATTCTGAGTGAAACTCCAGAATTTGATGACGATGACGAGGAGGCGAAGGACAAGGAGCAGAATGAAATGGCCCATGCCGAACCGATCCAGTTTTTAGATGACAAAAGTCTAGGCCTGGTCATGCGCGAAGCTGCAGATGATGGGAGAAAGGCACTGAAGATGCTACGAGAGTATTACGCAGGTAAAGGGAAGCCTGGCATTATAAACCTGTATACTGACCTGACAAAACTGCAGAAAGGAAGCAATGAAAGCGTAACAGACTTTGTGATTAGGGCAGAGACTATAATCACGGTGCTAAGAAATGCAGAGGAAGTCATGAGTGATGATCTTCTCATAGCTATGGTGCTAAAGGGACTTCCAGAATCGTTCAAACCATTTGCAGTTCATGTGACTCAAAGTGAAGAAAAGCTCAAATTTGCTGACTTCCGTGTTTTTCAGTGACGTTCAGAGCTGACACACACCATGTTGAGCTGGCAGACGCGACCAAGTGTCAAGGCGTGGCGAAGCAGCGGGGAGAGGCAGAGGTGATCCTCATAGACAGCAGAGGACGTCACCACACAGCACCACTGAGAAACGCAATGTTCATCCCTTCCTGTCCACAGGACATTTTTTCTGTGATGGCCGCCACAGCAAACGGAGCAACGGTAATCTTCAATGAAGGAAAAGACATAGTCAAAATGAGTGACGGTACTGTATTTCCTATTCATGTGCAGAACACACTTTACTACCTATCTACAGCAGATGAAAGTAATGACAAATGCAAAGGGTGTTTTGATTTACAAACATGGCATGAAATTTTCGGCCATTGTAATTAGAGCGATGTACAAAAGTTGACAAAAGTGATTGATGGTATGGTAATCAAAGGGAAAACTGAAAAACCTGTATCACCATGTGAAGTGTGTATTCAAGGGAAGTTTGTGCAGATCAGAAACAGAGAGCCTGATGCAAGAGCAACAAAGGTGTTTGATTTAGTGCATACAGATCTGGCAGGGCCAGTAGATCCCATATCTATAGATGGACACAGATTTGCATTGTCGTTTACTGATGATTATTCCAACACAATTTTTGTGTACTTTCTCAAACAAAAGAGTGGTACAGTGAGTGCCACAGAGAGATTCTTAGCACACACTGCCCCTTATGGGAAGATTAAGTGTATGAGATCTGACAATTGTACTGAGTTTATGTCAAAAGAGTACCAAGGACTAATGACTAAACGGGGTGTTAGACATGAAACGTCAGCGCCATACTCACCACACCAAAACGGGAAAGCAAAGAGAAACTGGAGGACTTTATTCGACATGGCATGGTGCATGTTACTAGGAAGCAACCTACCCAAAACATTGTGGACCCATGCAGTGCAGACAGCAGCGGTGGTCAGGAACTGATGCTTTAATAATCGGACAAAGCAGACGGCTTACTTTATGTTGACGGGAAAGAAACCAAATGTGTCACAAATGCAAAAGTTTGGTGCTGTGTGCTATGCATACAAGCACAACAAAAAGAAACTTGACTCAAGAGGTGAGAAGGGAGTTTTCATTGGATATGCCAAAAATAGTCCAGCTTATTTTGTATATTATCCAAATAGTGAAAGAGTACTAAAAACACAGACTGCTAAAATTTGTGACAAACCCATCTCCAGAGCAACAAACCCAGACAGAGATGAGCTCAGATCAGGATGATGATGATGATGATGATGATGATGATGATGATGATGTTGATGATGATCTTCATCTAGCGGCCATAAAATGTAACGAAGCGGAGGGAGAAAGCCATCCGGTGTTCCCCGAGTAGCGGCGACGAACGAGTTTAGAGCCGTGGAGAAGGTTTGCTTCCCCCCCACCCTCTCTTTCTAACTTCTTCTTCTTCTTCTTCTTCTTCTTCTTCTTCTTCTTCTTCTTCTTCTTCTTCTTCTTCTTCTTCTTCTTCTTCTTCTTCTACAGTTTCTAGTCCATACATCATCGCTGGTCTCACCACTGTCTTGTACACCTTTGTACACCTTGGAAATGGGCAGCCCCGTATCTGACCGTGTGACACAGCCAAGCAGTGCAGACAATGTGAGACGATCAACTAGAACCAAAAAGAAGCCCAGTTACTTTAATGGTTATGTGACTAGTGCTATTGACGATGACCAAGTGTTCACTAACATTGACTACTGTTATAGACTGGCGTGTGGTGTCCCACAGACATTTAAAGAGGCAAGGAGTTCCCTCAATGCTGACAAGTGGATGAAATCTATGGACGACGAGATGGAGTCATTGAGAGAGAACAACACTTTGACCCTAACACAGCTACCCCAAGGCAAGTGTGCAGTGGGGGTGGGGGGGTGGGTGTATGCGCTAAAAAGAAATGAAGTTGGCACAAACAAATATAAAGCTCGTTATTTTGCTAAGGGCTACAGTCAAAAGTATGGCACGGATTTTGAGGAAACATTTTCTCCAACAGCAAATGTGACAAGTGTGAGGGTGTTCATGCAGAAATCAGTTCAGGAAAATTTGGCAGGTCGTCATTGGAATCTGATGCTCCATTCTTACTTGATTGACAACGACTTTATTCAGAATGAAGCAGATCATTGTGTCTATGTCAAAGAAAACCAAAATGACAAGGTCATCATCATAATATGGGTAGATGATTTAATCATAGCTGCGAGTGATGAGGAAGTAATGAAAGAGGTGAAAATCATGCTTACAGCTAGATTTAAAATGAAGGACTTGGCCAAAGTGATCAAAATCAATACCCAGAAAATATGTCAGTCAGAAGAGTGTGTTAAGATGTCACAAAGAAAATATGTGGAAAGGTAGCCCTACAGTATTGTCCAACACAAGAGATGCCGGCAGATGTTATGACAAAGCCTGCATCGCAGTTTAAGTTGTTGAATTTTTCAAAGTTGTTGTTTGGGTCATGAGTATTTTATTTTGATGTAAATGGGCAAAGATACCAATAATATGAGAGCAAGTGGGGGCGTTGTCAACTGAGAAATATGCTCTCAATTATTTTCTGTGACTAACTTTCATTCCACTCCTTTCCAGAGCATACCTCCACCTCTCTAGATTTTCCTCTACCTGTTGTCTGCTCTCACTACAGATCACAATGTCATCCGCAAACAACATGGTCCATGGGGATTCCTGTCTAACCTCATCTGTCAGCCTACCCATCACCATTGCGAACAAGAAGGGGCTCAGAGCTGATCCCTGATGGAGTCCCACCTCCACCTTGAACTTCTCGGTTACCCCTACAGCACACCGTACCAGTGTCTCACAGCTGGCATGCATGTCCTGCACCAGTCTAACATACTTCTCTGCCACTCCAGACTTCCTCATACAATACCAGAGCTCCTCTCTTGGCACCCTGTCATATGCTTTTTCTAGGTCTACGAAAACGCAATGCAGCTCCCTCTGGCCTTCTCTGTACTTTTCTATTAGCATTCTCAACGCAAATACTGCATCTGTAGTACTCTTCCTAGGCATGAAGCCATACTGCTGTTCACAAATGCTGACTTCTGCTCTCAGTCTAGTTTCCACTACTCTTTCCCATAACTTCATTGTATGGCTCATCAACTTTATCCCTCTGTAGTTGCCACAATTCTGCACATCCCCTTTATTCTTAAAAATAGGCACCATCACACTTTGTCTCCATTCTTCAGGCATCTTCTCACTCTCTAAGATCCTGTTGAATAATCTAGTCAGAAAATCTACCGCTGCCTCTCCTAGACACTTCCACACCTCCACAGGTATATCATCAGGACCAACTGCTTTTCCACTCTTCATCCTCTTCAATGCCTTCCTCACTTCACTTTTACTCATTTTTGCTACTTTGTGGTCTACAATAATCACCTCTTCTACCCTTGCCTCTCTTTCATTTTCCACATTCATCAGCTCTTCAAAGTACTCTTTCCATCTTCCTGTCACTCTTCTAGCATCTGTCAATACATTTCCCTCTCTGTCCTTTATCACCCGGACCTGCTGTACATCCTTTCCATCTTTATCTCTCTGTTTCGCCAACTTGTATAGATCACTTTCAGCCTCCTTACTATCCAACCGAGCATACAAGTCATCATAAGCCCTTTGTTTTGCCTTTGCTACCTCTATCTTTACCTTTCGCCGCATCTCCCTGAACTCCTGTCTGTTCTCTTCAGTCCTCTCAGTATCCCACTTCTTCTTCGCTAACCATTTTGTCTGTATACACTCCTGCACTTCCTCATTCCACCACCAAGTCTCCTTATCTACTTTCCTTCCAGATGACACACCAAGTACTCTTCTACCTGTCTCCCTGATCATACTAGCTGTTGTTGTCCAATCATCTGGAAGCTCTCCCTGACCACCCAGACCCTTTCTCAACTCCTCCCTGAAAACCATGCAACACTCTGCTGCAATAATTAAATCATCTACCCAAAGCAAATCTTCTCCACGGCTCTAAACTCGTTCGTCGCCGCTACTTGGGGATCACCGGATGGCTTTCTCCCTCCGCTTCCTTACATTTTATGTCCGCTAGATGGCGGCATCCGACTGTGCACAGCGCTTGGAGCTCCAGCAGGTGATCTGGCCGCTGTGTATGAGAGGAATAAACGAGTGGGGCCGTGAGTGCAATAAATCCCCCTCCACTTCTTACATGGATGTTATCACCCTGTTACTGTATTTTAACGATACCGCTGTGTTTTCCACCTCAATGTTAAGCCGATTTTTAAACATTAAAAACCAAATTGCTCGATTCAGTGACACCGAGGCCCTGAGTGGAGGACTTATGGAGTTGACTCCTTCGCTTATTCATAAGTGCATGTCTGGTGCTCCCGGAGCTTCATGCCGACGTCACGGGGATCCGTGTCCGAAGAAGGTGCACCTTGGCCGGTCTGCGGGGTCCTGTTGACCGGAAGCTGAGGCTGGCCCTTCGAAATAACACGGAAAATAATTGAGAGCATATTTCTCAGTTGACAACGCCCCCACTTGCTCTCATATTATTGGTATCTTTGCCCATTTACATCAAAATAAAATACTCATGACCCAAACAACAACTTTGAAAAATTCAACAACTTAAACTGCGATGCAGGCTTTGTCATAACATCTGCCGGCATCTCTTGTGTTGGACAATACTGTAGGGCTACCTTTCCACATATTTTCTTTGTGACATCTTAACACACTCTTCTGACTGACATATTTTCTGGGTATTGATTTTGATCACTTTGCCCATGTCCTTCATTTTAAATCTAGCTGTAAGCATGATTTTCACCTCTTTCATTACTTCCTCATCACTCGCAGCTATGATTAAATCATCTACCCATATTATGATGATGACTTTGTCATTTTGGTTTTCTTTGACATAGACACAATGATCTGCTTCATTCTGAATAAAGTCGTTGTCAATCAAGTAAGAATGGAGCATCAGATTCCAATGACGACCTGCCAAATTTTCCTGAACTGATTTCTGCATGAACACCCTCACACTTGTCATATTTGCTGTTGGAGAAAATGTTTCCTCAAAATCCGTGCCATACTTTTGACTGTAGCCCTTAGCAAAATAACGAGCTTTATATTTGTTTGTGCCAACTTCATTTCTTTTTAGCGCATACACCCACCCCCCCACCCCCACTGCACACTTGCCTTGGGGTAGCTGTGTTAGGGTCAAAGTGTTGTTCTCTCTCAATGACTCCATCTCGTTGTCCATAGATTTCATCCACTTGTCAGCATTGAGGGAACTCCTTGCCTCTTTAAATGTCTGTGGGACACCACACGCCAGTCTATAACAGTAGTCAATGTTAGTGAACACTTGGTCATCGTCAATAGCACTAGTCACATAACCATTAAAGTAACTGGGCTTCTTTTTGGTTCTAGTTGATCGTCTCACATTGTCTGCACTGCTTGGCTGTGTCACACGGTCAGATACGGGGCTGCCCATTTCCAAGGTGTACAAAGGTGTACAAGACAGTGGTGAGACCAGCGATGATGTATGGACTAGAAACTGTAGAAGAAGAAGAAGAAGAAGAAGAAGAAGAAGAAGAAGAAGAAGAAGAAGAAGAAGAAGAAGAAGAAGAAGAAGAAGAAGAAGAAGAAGAAGAAGTTAGAAAGAGAGGGTGGGGGGGAAGCAAACCTTCTCCACGGCTCTAAACTCGTTCGTCGCCGCTACTCGGGGAACACCGGATGGCTTTCTCCCTCCGCTTCGTTACATTTTATGTCCGCTAGATGGCGGCATCCGACTGTGCACAGCGCTTGGAGCTCCAGCAGGTGATCTAGCTGCTGTGTATGAGAGGAATAAACGAGTGGGGCCGTGAGTGCAATAAATCCCCCTCCACTTCTTACATGGATGTTATCACCCTGTTACTGTATTTTAACGATACCGCTGTTTTTTCGACCTCAATGTTAAGCCGATTTTTAAACATTAAAAAACCAGATTGCTCGATTCAGTGACACCGAGGCCGTGAGTGGAGGACTTATGGAATCGACTCCTCCGCTTATTCATATGTGCATGTCTGGTGCTCCCGGAGCTTCACGCCGACGTCACAGGGATCCGTGTCCGAAGAAGGTGCACCTTGGCCGGTCTGCGGGATCCTGTTGACCGGAAGCTGAGACTGGCCCTTGGAAATAAAACGGAAAATAATTGAGAGCATATTTCTCAGTTAACAACGCCCCCACTTGCTCTCATATTATTGGTATATTTGCCCATTTACATCAAAATAAAATACTCATGACCCAAACAACAACTTTGAAAAATTCAACAACTTAAACTGTGATGCAGGCTTTGTCATAACATGTGCCGGCATCTCTTGTGTTGGAAAATACTGTAGGGCTACCTTTCCACATATTTTCTTTGTGACATCTTAACACACTCTTCTGACTGACATATTTTCTGGGTATTGATTTTGATCACTTTGCCCATGTCCTTCATTTTAAATCTAGCTGTAAGCATGATTTTCACCTCTTTCATTACTTCCTCATCACTCGCAGCTATGATTAAATCATCTACCCATATTATGATGATGACTTTGTCATTTTGGTTTTCTTTGACATAGACACAATGATCTGCTTCATTCTGAATAAAGTCATTGTCAATCAAGTAAGAATGGAGCATCAGATTCCAATGACGACCGGCTTGTTCAGGGACGTATAGTGACTTTTTAAGTTTACACACCAGCTTCTGTTTTTTATTTGTCACTTCATACCCTTCTGGTTGTTCTACACAGAGCTCACAATCTATGGGTGCATGAAGATAGGCTGTCTTTACATCCATTTGGTGTAAGAACAAATTTTCCGGAACTGATTTCTGCATAAACACCCTCACACTTGTCATATTTGCTGTTGGAGAAAATGTTTCCTCGAAATCCGTGCCATACTTTTGACTGTAGCCCTTAGCAACATACCGAGCTTTATATTTGTTTGTGCCATCTTCATTTCTTTTTAGCGCTTACGCCCCCCACCCCCCACCCCCACCCCCACTGCACACTTGCCTTGGGGTAGCTGTGTTAGGGTAAAAGTGTTCTTCTCTCTCAATGACTCCATCTCTTCGTCCATAGATTTCATCCACTTGTCAGCATTAAGTGAACTCCTTGCCTCTTTAAATGTCTGTGGGACACCACACGCCAGTCTATAACAGTAGTCAATGTTAGTGAACACTTGGTCATCGTCAATAGCACTAGTCACATAACCATTAAAGTAACTGGGCTTCTTTTTGGTTCTAGTTGATCGTCTCACATTGTCTGCACTGCTTGGCTTTGTCACACGGTCAGATACGGGGTTGCCCATTACCAAGGTGTACAAAGGTGTACAAGACAGTGGTCAGACCAGCGATGATGTATGGACTAGAAACTGTTACAATGACAAAAAGACAGCAGGCAGAACTAGAGGTTGCAGATATGAAGATGTTGAGGTTCTCTTACGGAGTGACCAGGATTGATAGGATCAGGAATGAGTATCAGAGGAACAGCACATGTTCGATGTTTTGGAGAGAAGGTCAGAGAAGCCAGACTGAGATGGTTCGGTCATGTACAGAGGAGGGATAGAGAATATATTGGTAGACGGATGCTGGAATTGGAGCTGCAAGGCAAGAGGTCTCGAGGAAGACCAAAGAGAGGATTTATGGACGTGGTGAGAGAGGATATGAAGGTAGTTGGTGTGAGAGAGGAGGATACGGAGAATAGGGTTAGATGGAGAAAGTTGACTCGCTGTGGCCACACCTGACGGGAAAAGACAAAAGAAGAAGAAGAAGAAGAAGGAGAAGAAGAAGAAGAAGAAGAAGAAGAAGAAGAAGAAGAAGGGGAAGAAGAAGAAGAAGAAGAAGAAGAAGAAGAAGTAAGAAAGAGAGGTTGGGGGGGAAGCAAACCTTCTCCACGGCTCTAAACTCGTTCGTCGCCGCTACTCGGGGAACACCGGATGGCTTTCTCCCTCCGCTTCCTTACATTTTATGTCCGCTAGATGGCGGCATCCGACTGTGCACAGCGCTTGGAGCTCCAGCAGGTGATCTGGCCGCTGTGTATGAGAGGAATAAACGAGTGGGGCCGTGAGTGCAATAAATCCCCCTCCACTTCTTACATGGATGTTATCACCCTGTTACTGTATTTTAACGATACCGCTGTGTTTTCCACCTCAATGTTAAGCCGATTTTTAAACATTAAAAACCAAATTGCTCGATTCAGTGACACCGAGGCCGTGAGTGGAGGACTTATGGAGTTGACTCCTTCGCTTATTCATATGTGCATGTCTGGTGCTCCCGGAGCTTCACGCCGACGTCACGGGGATCCGTGTCCGAAGAAGGTGCACCTTGGCCGGTCTGCGGGATCCTGTTGACCGGAAGCTGAGACTGGCCCTTGGAAATAAAACGGAAAATAATTGAGAGCATATTTCTCAGTTAACAACGCCCCCACTTGCTCTCATATTATTGGTATCTTTGCCCATTTACATCAAAATAAAATACTCATGACCCAAACAACAAACAACAACTTTGAAAAATTCAACAACTTAAACTGTGATGCAGGCTTTGTCATAACATGTGCCGGCATCTCTTGTGTTGGACAATACTGTAGGGCTACCTTTCCACATATTTTCTTTGTGACATCTTAACACACTCTTCTGACTGACATATTTTCTGGGTATTGATTTTGATCACTTTGCCCATGTCCTTCATTTTAAATCTAGCTGTAAGCATGATTTTCACCTCTTTCATTACTTCCTCATCACTCGCAGCTATGATTAAATCATCTACCCATATTATGATGATGACCTTGTCATTTTGGTTTTCTTTGACATAAACACAATGATCTGCTTCATTCTGAATAAAGTCATTGTCAATCAAGTAAGAATGGAGCATCAGATCCCAATGACGACCGGCTTGTTCAGGGACGTATAGTGACTTTTTAAGTTTACACACCAGCTTCTGTTTTTTATTTGTCACTTCATACCCTTCTGGTTGTTCTACACAGAGCTCACAATCTATGGGTGCATGAAGATAGGCTGTCTTTACATCCATTTGGTGTAAGAACAAATTTTCCGGAACTGATTTCTGCATAAACACCCTCACACTTGTCATATTTGCTGTTGGAGAAAATGTTTCCTCGAAATCCGTGCCATACTTTTGACTGTAGCCCTTAGCAACATAACGAGCTTTATATTTGTTTGTGCCATCTTCATTTCTTTTTAGCGCATACGCCCCCCACCCCCCACCCCCACCCCCACTGCACACTTGCCTTGGGGTAGCTGTGTTAGGGTAAAAGTGTTCTTCTCTCTCAATTACTCCATCTCTTCGTCCATAGATTTCATCCACTTGTCAGCATTGAGGGAACTCCTTGCCTCTTTAAATGTCTAACTGATCATCATCATCATCATCATCATCATCATCATCATCATCATCATCATCATCATCATCATCATCATCATCATCATCCTGGTCTGAGCTCATCTCTGTCTGGGTTTGTTGCTCTGGAGATGGGTTCGACACAAATTTTAGCAGTCTGTTTTAGTACTCTTTCACTATTTGGATAATATACAAAATAAGCTGGACTATTTTTGTCATATCCAATGAAAACTCCCTTCTCACCTCTTGAGTCAAGTTTCTTTTTGTTGTGCTTGTATGCATAGCACACAGCACCAAACTTTTGCATTTGTGACACATTTGGTTTCTTTCCCGTCGAGCCGAAACGCCCCCCCCCCCCCCACCACCACCACCACCACCACACACACATTAGCTCCTCCATTCATTCACATGTACACGCCGGCTGCTCCGGGAGCTCCACGCCGACGTTTCGGTGATCGATGTCCGCAGAAGGTGCACCATTGCCGGCCTGCGGTATCCTGTAGACCCCCCCCCTCCATACACACATGCAATACGCCTTGAAACGCATCGCTCGCACCGACGCGGGGAATCCTTTACCCTACTTCCACAGCAACGGCGAGAATCACATTGCGTCGGCCGCCGTGAGGAAGAGGGGGGGGGGGCATTAAGGGGGGGAGAGAGAGAGACATGGAGATTTTCTCAGCCTCTCATTCTTTTTTTTTTTTTTTTTAATTGAACATAAATAGTACACACAAATATACAAATGTACAAATAAACATGGCAAGGTAGAACTGAATGTCAATGAAACAACCAGGCATGAGGAAGCAAAGGACATAAGGACTGTTGAGATAGGTGATCTCATTAGTTTTATTTGAGTTTACATTCTAGTATACATATGTTTTATTTTTATCTACTCTCAGGAAATGTATGGCACTTTATGACAAGGTTTGGGACTTGTTTTAGTTTTTCGCGACTGTTCAGCTAACTTGACGTTAACTTCTACGTCAGTGTTCTTTTTTTGGTATAGCGGTGCTGGCGGGAATTTTTCCCTCACTCTGTACTGTACATGTCCCATGGCTAACCGATGTTGATTCCCGGAGCTGTGAAGAAGAAAATAAAAGACGATTCAAACAAGGCAAACTTGTGAATTCCTTCCGAAACATGGAAAACGAAGAAGCTGCAAACTTAAACGCAACAGGTTATGGGCCCAGGCAACGAACAAAAGGAGGAAGATGGCAACGTTTGGTTTTCGATGGAGACGAAAACAACTACGAGCTTTGGGAAGTAAAGTTTCTGGGACACATGCGACTCGAAGGTTTGAAAGAGACAATACTTTCAACTGTTGAGCCCGACCCAGATAAAAATGCAGAATGCTACGCTGAGCTTATCCAGTTCCTCGATGATAAAAGTCTATCATTGGTAATGAGGGAAGCCGCAGATGACGGTCGAAAAGCTTTGAAAATATTACGGGATCATTACGCCAGCCAGGGTAAGCCCAGAATTATTTCCCTGTACAGCGAACTATGCTCACTCAAGAAGGAACCCGACGAAACAATAACAGATTACATTATCAGAGCAGAAAAGGCAGTCACCGCTCTGAGAAACACAAAACAGGTGATAAGTGATGAGCTGATGATCGCTATGGTTATGAAAGGGCTTCCAGAACCGTACAAGCCCTTCGTCATTCACGTAACTCAGAGCAGTGAAGAAATGACGTTTATTCAGTTCAAGAGTAAACTAAGAAGTTATGAAGAGACTGAAAAGTTTGACAGCAAAACCAAATCAGACAATGTCATGAAAGTGGACATGTCAACGGTGATCTGCTATGGATGTGGAAACCGTGGCCATATGGCAAAAGCTTGTCACCAAAAATCAGGGCCAAAATGGTGCAGCTATCACAGAAGCACAACCCACACCGATGAGACATGCAGAAGAAAATCCAAGCCCAAAGAAGACTCGGTCAAACAAAACACAGACATCCAAGACAAAGATAAGGAAGATGAGCAAACTTTTGTATTCAAGGTCAGTCAAAAAGTCCCTCCGGAAAATATCAGAAAAAATGGACTGATGGTAGACTGTGGCGCTACATCACACATCATAACACAAGAAGACAAATTCATAAGATTTGATGAGTTTTTCAACCCAAACAAACATTACATGGAGCTAGCAGACGGGACCAGAAGAAACAAAGTGGCACTAAAAAGAGGTGATGCAGAAGTGTTACTCCAGGACATTGAAGGAAAACCTGTCCTGGTAACCTTAAGGGGAGCCTTATTCATCCCATCATATCCTCAGGACTTCATATCGGTGAAGGCAGCCACAGCTGATGGAGCCAGCGTGATATTCAAAGAAGGAGAGAACAGACTCATAACCAAAGAAGGAAAAATTTTCAGCATTGAGGAATGTGACAGACTCTACTACATAAGAACGGTAAATTATCAACAACTTTATGATGATACAGTAAATGACATGATGTCCAGAGATAGAGTAAACTTAACTTGTGATGTCAAAACATGGCATGAGATTATGGGACACTGCAATGTAAAAGATGTATTAAAATGACCAAACTTAGTCGAGGGTATGAAGATTACAGGTCAGACCAAGGTAGACTGTAACGTAGACTGTAACGTATGCACGGAGGGAAAATTCACAAATAGCAGAAACAGGCAAGCTGATGCAAAAGCTGATGCACCCCTAAAAATGGTACACACTGACTTATCAGGCCCGATTGAACCAGCTGGTCAAGAAGGGCATAAGTATGTCATTTCATTCACAGATGATTATTCAGGGGCAGTATTTGTATATTTTCTCAAATACAAGAGTGAAGCTACATTAGCAACAGAGAAGTTCCTTGCTGACAGCGCAGCGTATGGTCGTGTCAAATGTATCAGGTCAGACAACGGGACTGAATACACAGGAAATGCTTTTCAATCTCTTCTAAGGGAGAAAGGCATAAGACATGAAACATCATCCCCATACTCTCCCCATCCAAATGGGACAGCAGAAAGACAATGGAGGACCCTTTTTGAAATGGCAAGGTGTATGCTAATAGCAAAAGGATTACCAAAGGTTTTGTGGCCTTATGCTGTCCAGACCGCTGCCCATATTCGAAATAGATGTTACAATGACAGACACAAAAATACCCCATACTTCATGTTAACAGGGAGAAAGCCAAATCTTTCAAAAATGTGGATATTCGGAACTGAGTGTTATGCATACAAACATGACACTAAGAAATTGGATCCCAGATGTGAAAGAGGAATATTTGTGGGATACAGTAAGAAAAGCCCTTCATACCTGGTCTATAATCCACTTACAGAAAAAGTGTCAAAACAGAGACTGGTGAAATTGATCAAAAAGGGAAGAATTGAACAACAAACACAAACTGATGATTATGAGACAGAAATCCAGGGATATGAAGACACAGAATCTACAGATGAAACCAGTATAGATGTGTCACAAAGTGAAAATAAAACAGACAACCATATACAAAATGAGGATGAGAGTACTAACGCAGATGTGTCACATGACGAAGAAACAGCAGAAAATGTCCAAAATGAAAAAGAGACGAGGTCAGACATAAAACCCAGATATAATCAAACCAGTCGCTATCCTAGACGAAAAAGGGTCGTTCCAAGGTATTTAGAGGATTATCAGACAGACTATATTAACAATGATAAAAATCATACAACTATTGATTACTGTTACAGGACTGTGTGCGGAGTCCCACAGAATTATAGTGAAGCACTGAAGTCTCCACTGGCACCCGGGTGGAATTGTGCCATGAGGGAAGAGATTGACTCGCTTAAACAGAATGACACATTTGAACTGACAACTTTACCTGAAGGGAGAAAAGTAATTGGAGGAAAATGGGTATTTGCCCTTAAAGAAAATGCTGAAGGAGGACAAATATTTAAGGCCAGATATGTAGCTAAGGGTTACAATCAAACAGAAGGCATAGACTACTATGAAACTTTTGCACCGACAGCTAACATTACATCAGTGCGGGCACTAATGCAGATAGCCGTACAAAATAACCTCATTGTCCATCAAATGGATGTTAAGACGGCATATTTACATGCTCCTATACATGAGGAGATTTTCTTGGAACAACCAGAAGGGTTTGAAATGATGTCAGAAACAGGAGAGAAACTAGTGTATAGATTAAAGAAATCTCTTTATGGCCTGAAACAATCAGGAAGAAACTGGTATGAACTCCTTAATGACCATTTAGAACAGGACAACTTTGTGAGAAATCTCTCTGACCACTGTGTGTACAGAAAACAGACGGAAAATGGTGACACAATCATTGTAATAATTTGGGTAGATGATTTAATTATTGCCGCAAGCAGCAATGATGCACTCAGCACATTTAAACAGAACATGAAATTCAAGTTCAACATGAAAGACCTGGGGAAACTATCATATTTTTTGGGCATACAATTTGAACAAAAGGGGGATGAAATCAAAATGAACCAGACAAAGTACATCCTAAAAATGCTAGAGAGATTTGGAATGTCAGAATGTAAAGCAAGATCTACTCCAAGTGAGCAAAAATTAGAGGGCATCCCTGTAGCTGATGAAAATGAGCAAAGTGAACCTGTCGACCCCAAAGAATATCGTGAGATTGTAGGCAGTCTTATTTATGCCATGACTTGCACCAGACCTGATATCAGCTGGATAGTGAGCAAACTATCACAGAATCTGGCAATGCCAAAAGTAGAAAACTTAGTAGCTGCAAAACATGTTCTGAGGTATTTGAAGGGGACAGCTGATTATGAACTAAGTTTCAAGACAAATAAGGAGGATTTGAACCTGATAGCTTACAGTGATTCAGACTGGGCATCATCTGTAGAAGACAGACGTAGCACTACAGGCTACTGTTTCAGTTTAACAAAACAAGGCCCAGCCATTGCATGGAAGTCAAGGAAACAGCCCACAGTGGCCCTGTCAACATGTGAGGCTGAATACATCGGCCGAGCCACCACCGCACAAGAAAACATGTACCTGTCTCAACTGTTAAACGGTATGGACAACAAAATGTACAGTTGCACAACAATCTACGGAGACAATCAGGGGGCCATCGCACTGAGTAAGAATCCTGTAAACAGACAAAGGTCAAAACACATTGATGTAAAATATCATTTCATTCGTGAAGCACTCAGTGAGGGTTAAATAAATCTTATCTATTGTCCATCAGAGGACATGTTGGCAGACATCTCGACAAAACTCATGACAAAGGTAAAAATAGAAAAATTCAAAAAGTGGTTCTTTGGAAATTAAAATGTCCAAAGTTTTTTTTTGGATGTTGAGATCAAGAGGGGGTGTTGAGATAGGTGATCTCATTAGTTTTATTTGAGTTTACATTCTAGTATACATATGTTGTATTTGTATCTACTCTCAGGAAATGCATGGCACTTTATGACAAGGTTTGGGACTTGTTTTAGTTTTTCGCGACTGTTCAGCTAACTTGACGTTAACTTCTACGTCAGTGTTTTTTTTTTGGTATAGCGGTGCTGGCGGGAATTTTTCCCTCACTCTGTACTGTACATGTCCCATGGCTAACCGATGTTGATTCCCGGAGCTGTGAAGAAGAAAATAAAAGACGATTCAAACAAGGCAAACTTGTGAATTCCTTCCGAAACATGGAAAACGAAGAAGCTGCGAACTTAAACGCAACAGTTTGGTTGTGGATGCGTTTCGGCTAATGCTATTAGCACAGGTATGATGAGTTAAGGTGTGTTTGTGTGTGTGTGTGTGTGTGTGTGTCTGTGTGTGTGTGTGTGTGCGTGTGTGTGAGTGTGAATTTGTTTAGGTGGGGGGGGGTCGCGGACAGGGAGTACCGGGGCCTCGAGCGGATGAGCTGAGAAGCGGAGGAGCGGAGGTAATGTTTCTCCTCTCAGAGGCGGGGAAGCTTGGGGGCAGAAGAACCCCTTAGACCGGCCAATGTGAGCCTTCTCCGGACATAGATCACCCGGACGTATGACTGGAGCTCCCGCACCTCTAGGCACACACATATGTGAATGAGTGGATGAGCTAATGTTTCTTTTGTTGTGGATACGTTTTGGCCAATGCTATTAGCACAGCTATGATGAGTTCAGGTGTGTGTGTGTGTGTGTGTGTGTGTGTGTGTGTGTGCGTGTGTATGTGTGCGTGTGTGTGTGTGTGTGTGTGCGTGTGTGTGTGTGCGTGTGTGTGCGTGTGAATGTGTGCGTGACAGTTTGTTTAGGTGGAGGGGGTCGCGGACATGGAGTACCAGGCACTGTACCGGATGAGCTGAGGAGCGGAGGAGGGCAGAAGCCTGGACCGTGATTCGCTTATGTCCAGCGGTTCGGGGGTTCCAGGGCCAAAAGCGGTAAAGCGGAGGGACGGAGAAGCGGAGGAGGGGGGGAGAGCAGAAGCACGTCACGCAATTCGCCTGAGCTCGGAGGATCGGGAGTACCAGGGCCCATAGCGGAGGAGCAGAGGAGCTGAGAAGCGGAGGATTGGAGGAGCGGACGTTATGTTTCTCTTTTCAAAGGCGGGGAAGATTTGAGGCAGCAGGACCCCTTAGACCGGCCAATGGGAGCCTTCCCCGGACATGGATCCCCCGGACGTATGACTGGAGTTCCCGGACCTCAGGGCAAACACATGTGAATGAGTGGATGAGATAATGTTTGTGTGCTTGTGGATGTGCTAATGCTATTAGCACAGCTATGATGAGTTAAAGTCTGTGAGTGTGCGTGTTTATGTGTGTGTGTGTGTGTGTGTGTGTGTGTGTGTGTGTATGTGTATGTGTGCGTGACAGCTTGTTTAGGTGGAGGGGGTCGCGGACATGGAGTACCAGGGCCTGTACCGGATGAGTTGTGGAGCGGAGGAGGGCAGAAGCCCTGCCCGTGATCCGCTTATGTCCAGCGGTTTGAGGGTTCCAGGGCCCAAAGCGGAGGAGGGAAGAAGCCCGGATCGTGATTCGCTTATGTCCAGCGGTTTGGGGGTTCTGGGGTCCAAAGCGGTAAAGCGTAGGAGCGGAGGAGAGCAGAAGCACGTCACGAAATTCGCCTGAGTTCGGAGGATCGGGATTACCAGGGCCAAATACGGAGGAGCGGAGGACTTGAGAAGCGGAGGAGGGCAGAAGCCTGGACCGTGATTCGCTTATGTCCAGCGTTTCGGGGTTCCAGGGCCCAAAGCGGAAAAGCGGAGGAGCGGAGAAGCGAAGGAGGGGAGGAGAGCAGAAGGACGTCACACAATTCGCCCGAGTTCGCAGGATCGGGAGTACCAGGGCCAATAGCGGAGGAGGGGAGGAGCGGAGGAGCGGAAGAGCAGAGGAGGGCGGAAGCCCGGACCGTGATTCGCATATGTCCAGCGGTTCGGGCTTCCAGGGCGGGAGTACCAGGGCCAATAGCGGAGGAGGGGAGGAGCGGGGAAGCGGAGGAGGGGAGGAGAGCAGAAGAACGTCACGCAAGTCGCCTGAGCTCCGAGGATCGGGAGTACCAGGGCGCATAGCGGAGGAGCGGTTGAGCTGAGAAGCGGAGGTAATGTTTCTCTTTTCAAAGGCGGGGAATCTTTGAGGCAGCAGGACCCCTTAGACCGGCCAATGGGAGCCTTCTGCGGACATGGATTCCCCGGACGTATGACTGGAGTATTGTATTTTAAGAACGAACTTTATTGCAGGCAGCATGAAAGAAAAAAACACGGAACGTTCTTCTTCCTTTGTTAAGACGCAAAAACACGCAGACGTCACACACTGATTTTGCAGTAGCGCCACCTATAGGTAAAAGTACCGCCCATTTACAACACTCCCACTTACTTTTACCAATAGCACCAAGTCCTGAGAAAATAATATTTCAAAGCTGTGTTCTTCCACGACAACAAAAACTGTAAACTTGTTTAACACCCCATTTTTAAGACAGTATTCCTATCACATTGGTTATACTGGAACTCTTTTTCCCATTTTTTAGAAATCGCTTTGACTCGGCAGCGTTCTTCGTACACCTGTCAAGCATTTTTAAACAAAAAAGAGTCCGATCTCGCCCCTGAGATATTCAAATCTCTGTCTACCGAGTGGCTTGGTAAAGATATCCGCTTTCATATCATTTGTTGGACAATATTGCAGTTCAATTTGTCCATTCTGCACACATTCACGGATATAGTGGTAGCGAATGTCTATGTGTTTGGTCCTGGAGTGATTTACAGGATTCTTTGCAATTGCGATGGCTCCTTGGTTATCTTCAAGGATCACTGTGGACACAGACTCTACACCGAGATCACACAGTAGTCGTTTCAGCCAGATTCCTTCTTGAGCTGCTTGACTGAGTGAGATGTATTCAGCTTCTGCTGTTGAAAGTGCTACTGTTGATTGTTTCTTGCTGAGCCAGCTTACTGCTCCTCCACTCAGAAGGAAGATGTCGCCTGTTGTTGACCGGCGATCATCTTGATCTCCAGCCCGGTCAGCATCCGAGTATCCGATTAAAGCTCCGGAGTCTGAGCTCTCATATTTCAGAGCAAGATTTAATGTCCCTTTCAAGTATCGAAGTATCCTCTTTACAGCAGTCAGATGTGAAGCATCTGGATTTGCATTGAACTTCGACACAGCACTCACAGCTTGAGCTATGTCCGGTCTTGTCGCCATGGCAGCATACAGCAGACTTCCAACCATTGACTGATAGGTATGCTGGTGCACTGACATACTGACACCATCCCTCCTTTTTAGCCTGACGTTGGCATCTGCAGGAGTTGCCACAGGATTTGCATTATCCATTCCATACTTCCGAAGTATGGCTTCAATGTAATGCTTCTGCTGAAGAATGATACGATTCTTTTCTTTATCTTGGATGACAGAGATGCCTGGGATGTAGGACAGCTCACCCATGTCTTTCATCTTGTAGCACTCCTTGAGAGCTGCTTTGAGCTCGTCCATGCTCTCAGTGGACTCTGTAATCAGGATCAAATCATCCACGTAAACTGCTAGTATTTCAAGCTCTTGTCTTGATCTCACAAACACGCAGGGGTCTGATGTGCTCTGTTTGAATCCAATTTCCATCATGAACTCCGTAAAAGCCTTGTTCCAACAGCGAGGAGACTGTCTCAGTCCATAGATTGATTGTTTTAGTTTGCATACCAGATGTTCCTGCCCTGTTTTGATGAAGCCCTCAGGTTGCTCCATGTATATTTCTTCTTCCAGGTGTCCATTGAGGAATGCAGTTACAACATCCATCTGGTGGACATGTAGACCCTTTTGAACAGCAAAGGACAGTAATGTACGAATAGAGCTCAATCGTACCACTGGTGAAAACGTTTCATCATAGTCAGCGCCATACAACTGTGTGTAGCCCTGTGCAACGAGTCTACACTTGTATCGTTCCACTCTTCCATCACTGCGATGCTTGACTTTGAACACCCATCTGGATCCTACTGCCTTTCTGTCTCTTGGCAAGTCGACTAAGTCCCATGTCTCGTTTTCCAGCAGTGACTCATATTCCAAGTCAGCTGCCTCCTGCCAGTCTTTTGCATGAGGACTCTCCATTGCCTCTTTTCGTGAGAGTGGCTCTGTCACGCAACACATGTTTGCATAATGATCAACAGTCACTACATCAGCAAACTCATCATATCCAAATCTTATTGGAGGCTTTCTGATTCTGTCATTTTTTCTGACAGTGCTCTCAACAGTGACTTCGTCATGTTTTGTTTCACTCTCATCTATTTTCATAGTTATCTCGGTGTCTGTGCAGTGTACTTTCGGTTCCTGCTTCAAGTTAAAGTTGGATTCATCAAAGACGACATCTCGACGGATCAGAATCCTCCTCTTCTCTTCATCGTACAGGCGATAGCCTCTGGCATTGTTTGCATATCCCACGAAGCGCGGCTTCACAGTCTTTTTGTCCAGCTTCTTTCTCTCTTCATCTGGGACAAGTGCATAGGCAATACAGCCAAACACCTTCATGTGACCCACATTAGGTTTTTTCCCACACCATCTCTGGTACGGTGTCTCTCCCTTCGGGACAGAAGTAGGCAGCCTGTTCTGTATGTAAGCTGCTGTGGCAACAGCCTCTGCCCAGAACATCTTTGGTAACTTAGCATGAGACAACATGCTCCTTGCTGCTTCAACGAGTGTTCTATTTTTTCTTTCAGCAACTCCGTTTTGCTGTGGTGAGTGAGGTCCAGTCATTTCATGGTGGATGCCTTGAACCTTCAAATATTCTTGAAACTCCCTTGAGGTGTACTCACCACCATTGTCTGTTCTCAGCCTCTGGATGCTTAGTCCACACTCATTTGTGAATGTCTTCTCAAATTCCTTGAATTTACACAGCACTTCATTCTTCTGTTTCATGAAGTATACCTTGGAGCATCTTGAGTAATCGTCTGTGAAAGTCACAAAATATTTGGATCCACTTATAGATTCAGTTTGCATGGGACCACAGACATCACGATGAATTAACTGCATCTTGCGCTCGGAACGTATTTCTCCAATCGACTTGAATGGCTTTTTAGCCAGCTTGCCCTCCACACATCCTTCACAGAAGGGAACTTCTTTGTCTGCAGAGAAGTCCACTCCGTTCACCAGACCTTTTAGTTCCTTCAGCTTGGTAGTGTGACCGAGGCGCCGGTGCCACAAGATAGCAGCTACTGATGCACTGTGAGTGACTGATTCATTTCCTTTCACATCTAGCTGATATAGTCCATCAGCTCTTCGTGTTCCCATTCCTTTAAGAGTTCCATCTTTTCCACGAATGTAGCAGCAGGACCTCTTAAACTGAACCGTATTTCCCTTTTTGGTGGCAGCTCCCACTGAGAATAAATTCCCAGAAAGTTTTGGAACATACAGCACATCATACATCGTAGCATTTTTTACCTTGCTTGACTTGAAGGTCATTGTCATGTTGACATTTCCAATTCCCAGGGCATCAACCACCCTGCCGTCACCGAGCTTCACTGACTGTTCTTTTGAGAACTGCTGGTATTCCTTAAGAATTCCTTGCTCGCATGTCATGTGCTTTGATGCTCCAGAATCAATTAACCACTCAAACTGATGTGGTTTTTCTGAGCTTTCCCTTCTAGCTACAAAGGCACTTTCAGATGAACCATCCTCATCCTCACACACCACATTTTTAGCTTTGTGGATTTTCTTTTTTGATTTGTTTTTCCAGCTTGGACAGTCACGTTTAATGTGGCCTTCCTTCCCACATTTATAGCATCTCCATGTGCTTTGTCCTGCTCCCACTGCTTTGGAGCGATCCTGCAGATTGCCACACACCTGTGATGACATTGCTGCTGCACCACCTGAAGGACCACCACTGTAATCATTAGCATTCACTCGCTTTTGTTCCTCATCGATTAACGCTTGTTGAACAAATTTGAGTGTCAGGTTGTCAATCTTTGTTTCCAGTGCAGTGACAACTGTAGCGTAACTTGGTGGTAAACTTCCCAACAATGTTACAATTTGGTCTTCCTCTTCAATTACAGCTCCTATTGCTGATAACTGGTCAGTCAGTTCTTTCATTTGTTTGAGGTGCTCAGTCAAACCATCTCCTTCCTTCATTTCGCACCTGAAATATTTCTTCTTCAGAAATAGTTTATTTGCCAGCGTGTCTCTTTCAAAAATATCTTTCAGTGTAGTCCACACTTCTTTGGGAGTCTTACAGTTTGTAATCAGGTACAACAGGGATGAACTTACATTGAGCACTAACACAGAGAACGCTTTCTCTCTCTGTTTCGTGAACTCACCCTGTGCTGCTGCGTTAGCATCTGGGGCTAATGTGTCTTCCTCTGTTAGCATTCGCCACAGTCCTTTAGCCTTTAGCAGATGTTCCATTTGAAACTTCCACGTTGCCCAATTCTCCGGTCCGCTCAGCTTGTCGATAAACAGCTTGTCCTCCATTGTGAGTTCCCACAATACTGTTCACTATCACACAAAATATTCAGTGTAATCCAGCCTTTTAGAGACACTCTGGGCCCATAACTTATTGTATTTTAAGAACGAACTTTATTGCAGGCAGCATGAAAGAAAAAAACACGTAACGTTCTTCTTCCTTTGTTAAGACGCAAAAACACACAGACGTAACACACTGATATAGCAGTAGCGCCACCTATAGGTAAAAGTACCGCCCATTTACAACATGGAGCTCCCGGACCTCTGGGCACACACATGTGAATGAGTGGATGAGATCATGTTTGTGTGCTTGTGGATGTGTTTTGGCTAATGCTATTAGCACAGCTATGATGAGTTAAGGTGTGTGTAAGTGTGTTTGTGTGCGTGTGTGTATGTGTGTGTGTGTGTGTGTGTGTGTGTTTGTGACAGTTTGTTAAGGTGGAGGGGGTCGCGGACATGGAGTACCAGGGCCTGTACCGGATGAGTGGAGGAGCGGAGGAGGGCAGAAATCCTGCCCGTGATTCGCTTATGTCCAGCGGTTCAGGGGTTCCAAGCCCCAAAGCGGAAAAGCGGACGAGCGGAGAATAGCAGAAGCACGTCACGCAATTCGCCTGAGTTCGGAGGATCGGGGGTACCAGGGCCAATAGCGGAGGAGCGGTGGAGCTGAGAAACAGAGGATTGGAGGAGCGGAAGTAATGTTTCTCCTAATTTTTTTTTTCATTTTTAATTTCATTTGTCTATCTATTTATTTAATTATTTCCTTTCAATTTCTTTTTTTGTCTAGCATAATAAACTTCTTCCAGTTCTGCAAAGCAAGAGACGTGCCACACATATTATTCCTCCGTAAAAGACCCAGCCGGTATTGAGGGGTAACTCACAGATCTCCTGGCCTGGCCAAGTTCTTCGTTCACAAAAACAGAATGCAGCAATGTACCCCAAATTTTAATTTCTTCATAAACGATTTTGAATAATTAAAAAAAAAAAAAATCCTTAAAACTTATGGAAAAATCCAAAAACCAAAAAACATACAGTTTGATGTCTGAAATTCCTTGTAAACCGCAGACCAAATAACATGGTTTATTCCCCTTGCAATTTTTTTTTTCGTTTTTAATTTAATTTGTCCATCTATTTATTTAATTATACACTATTAACTTGTCCATATGTCCTTTTCTTCCTCATCCCTGGTTGTTTCATTGACATTCAGTTCTACCGTGCCACGTTTATTTGTACATTTGTATATTTGTGTGTACTATTAATGTTCAATTAAAAAAAAAAAAAAGAAAAAAAAGAATGAGAGGCTGAGAAAATCTCCATGTCTCTCTCTCTCTCTCCCCCTTAATGCCCCCCCCCCCCCCCCCTTCCTCCTAACGGCGTCCGAAGCGATGAGATTCTCGCCGTTGTTGTGGAAGCTTGGTAAAGGATTCCCCGCGTCGGTGCGAGCGATGCGTTTCGAGGCGTATTGCATGCGTGTATGAAGGGGGGGGGGGTCTACAGGACCCCGCAGAGCGGCAAAGCTGCACCTTCTCCGGACATCGATGTTGTTATCTGAGAAATATGCTCTCAGTTATTTTCGTTTTATTTTGAAGGGCCAGTCCCAACTTCTGGTCTGTCCGTTGTGTTTTTATTTGCTTGAAAATAAACTTAACTTCCTCCAGTTCTGCAAAGCAAGAGACGTGTCACACATATTATTCCTCCGTAAAAGACCCAGCCGGTAACACGCAGATCTACTGGCCTGGCCAAGTTCTTCATTCACAAAAACAGAATGCAAAACTGTTCCCCAAATTTTAATTTCTTCATAAACGATTTTGAATTATAAAAAAAAATCCTTAAAACTTATGGAAAAATCCAAAAACCAAAAAATATACAGTTTGATGTCTGAGATTCCTTGTGAACGGCCAACTTAATTACATGTTATATTCCCCTTGCAATTTTTTTTTTCGTTTTTAATTTTATTTTCTCCACCTAATTATTTAATGATTTCCCTTGAATTTTCTTTTTTTTTGTCGAGCATTATGAATTTCTGGCAAAGCGTTAACACTATTAATTTCTGATTCCATACAGAACGAATGCCCTTATGTGTGTGTCCCCCCCCCCCCCCCCCCCGCTTTTTCCGTACGGTGGCAGACACTGAGATCAAAAGCAAATGGGTGTGATTGTAATGCAGGAACAGGGTGATAACAGCCGTGTTCGAAGTGTGTAGGGACTTGTTGTACAGGCTTTCCCCTGGTACTCCATGTAGGAGTACCAGGGGAAAGCCCTCCCCGGCCCTGGTACTCCATGTAGGAGTACCAGGGCCGTTTGCCTCCGTGAACCTGAAAGGGGCTGTTCCGGTGTTCCTGTTTGTAAATCCACTCAACAATGAGGTCAAAAGCACATCGGTATCGATACAGTTCGATACAGGGCGATAACACCCGTGCATTCCGCTCTCGGCCCTGGTACTCCTCGGGCCGAAATAGCCCTGGTACTCCTACATGGAGTACCAGAGGCCCGCCGCCGTGAG
>NW_028234006.1:805000-807500 GCF_037954325.1 Fistularia commersonii
GTGTGTGTCTGTGTGTGTGTGAGTGTCTGTGTCTGTATGTGTGTGTGAGAGGCTCTTTTGGTGGGGGGGGGGGGGGGGTCGCGGACAGGGAGTACCATTGGGCACACACATGTGAATGAGTGGATGAGCGAATGTTTGTTTGGTTGTGGATGCGTTTCGGCTAATGGTATTAGCACAGCTCTGATGAGTTAAGATGTGTGTGTATGTGTGTTTGTGTGTTTGTGTGTTTTTGTGTGTGTGTGAGTGATTTTGTGTGAGAGTTTGTTTAGGTAGGGGGGGGGGGGGGAGTACCAGGGCCCATAGCCGAGGAGCGGTGGAGCTGAGAAGCGGAGGAGCAGAGGAGCGGAGGTAATGTTTCTTCTCTCAGAGGCGGAGCAGCTTGGGGGCAGCAGAACCCCTTAGACGGGCTAATGTGAGCATTCTTCGGACATATATCCCCCGAACGTATGATTGGAGCTCCCGGACCACTGGGCACACACATGTGAATGAGTGGATGAGCTAATGTTTGTTTGGTTGTGGATGCGTTTCGGCTAATGCTATTAGCACAGCTATGATGAGTTAAGGTGTGTGTGTGTGTGTGTGAGTGTGTGTGTTTGTTTGTTTTTGTGTCTGTGTGAGTGTGTTCGTGTGTGTATGTGTGAGAGTTTGTTTAAGTGGGGGGGGGGGATACCAGGGCCCATCACGGAGGAGCGGTGGAGCGGAGAAGCGGAGGAATGGAGGAGGTTAGGTAATTTTTCTCTTCTCAAAGGCAGAGGATGGGAAGTTTGGGTGCAGTAGGACGCCTTAGACCGGCCACTGTGAGCCTTCTCCAGATATAGATCCCCGGATGTATGATTGGAGCTCCCGGACCATTGGGCACACACATGTGAATGAGTGGATGAGCTAATGTTTGTTTGGTAGTGGATGCATTTCGGCTAATGCTATTAGCACAGCTATGATGAGTTAAGGTGTGTGTGTGTGTGTGTGAGTGTGTGTGTATGTGTGTGTGTGTGTGTGTCTTTGTGTGTGTTTGTGTGTTTTTGTGTGTCTTTGTGTGTGTGTGAGTGTGTTTAGGTGGGGGGGGGTACCAGGGCCAATAGCGGAGGAGCGGTGGAGCTGAGAAGCGGAGAAGCGGAGGAGCATAGGAGTGGAGGTAATGTTTCTTCTCTCAGAGGCGGGGAAGCTTGGGGGCAGAAGAACCCCTTAGACGGCCTAATGTGAGCCTTCTCTGGAGATAGCTCCCCCAGACGTATGACCGGAGCTCCCAGACCTCTGGGCACATACATGTGAATGAGTGGATGAGCTAATGTTTGTGTGGTTGTGGATGCGTTTCGGCTAATGCTTTTAGCACAGCTATGATGACTTAAGGTGTGTATGTGTGTCTGTGTGTGTGTGTGTCTTTGTGTGTGTGTGTGTGTGTGTTTGTGTGTTTGAAAGGCTCTTTTGGTGGGGGAGGGGGGGTCGCGGACAGGGATTACCATTGGGAGCACACATGTGAATGAGTGGATGAGCTAATGTTTGTTTGGTTGTGGATGCGTTTCGGCTAAAGCTATTAGCACAGCTATGAAGACTTAAGGTGTGTGTATGTGTGTATGTGTGTGTCTGTGTGTGTGTGAGTGTCTGTGTCTGTATGTGTGTGTGAGAGGCTCTTTTGGTGGGGGGGGGGGGGGGGGGTCGCGGACAGGGAGTACCATTGGGCACACACATGTGAATGAGTGGATGAGCGAATGTTTGTTTGGTTGTGGATGCGTTTCGGCTAATGGTATTAGCACAGCTCTGATGAGTTAAGATGTGTGTGTATGTGTGTTTGTGTGTTTGTGTGTTTTTGTGTGTGTGTGAGTGATTTTGTGTGAGAGTTTGTTTAGGTAGGGGGGGGGGGGGGGAGTACCAGGGCCCATAGCCGAGGAGCGGTGGAGCTGAGAAGCGGAGGAGCAGAGGAGCGGAGGTAATGTTTCTTCTCTCAGAGGCGGAGCAGCTTGGGGGCAGCAGAACCCCTTAGACGGGCTAATGTGAGCATTCTTCGGACATATATCCCCCGAACGTATGATTGGAGCTCCCGGACCACTGGGCACACACATGTGAATGAGTGGATGAGCTAATGTTTGTTTGGTTGTGGATGCGTTTCGGCTAATGCTATTAGCACAGCTATGATGAGTTAAGGTGTGTGTGTGTGTGTGTGAGTGTGTGTGTTTGTTTGTTTTTGTGTCTGTGTGAGTGTGTTCGTGTGTGTATGTGTGAGAGTTTGTTTAAGTGGGGGGGGGGGATACCAGGGCCCATCACGGAGGAGCGGTGGAGCGGAGAAGCGGAGGAATGGAGGAGGTTAGGTAATTTTTCTCTTCTCAAAGGCAGAGGATGGGAAGTTTGGGTGCAGTAGGACGCCTTAGACCGGCCACTGTGAGCCTTCTCCAGATATAGATCCCCGGATGTATGATTGGAGCTCCCGGACCATTGGGCACACACATGTGAATGAGTGGATGAGCTAATGTTTGTTTGGTAGTGGATGCATTTCGGCTAATGCTAT
>NW_028234006.1:810000-849413 GCF_037954325.1 Fistularia commersonii
GGCACACACATTGGAATGAGTGGATGAGCTAATGTTTGTTTGGTTGTGGATGTGTTTCGGCTAATGCTATTAGCACAGCTATGATGAGTTAAGGTGTGTGTGTGTGTGTGTGTGTGTGTGTTTGTTTGTTTTTGTGTCTTTGTGAGTGTGTTCGTGTGTGTATGTGTGAGAGTTTGTTTAGGTGGGGCGGGGGGTACCAGGGCCCATCGCGGAGGAGCGGCGGAGCGGAGAAGCGGAGGAATGGAGGAGCGGAGGTAATGTTTCTCTTCTCAAAGGCATTTTGGGTGCAGTAGGACGCCTTAGACCGGCCACTGTGAGCCTTCTCCAGATATAGATCCCCCGGATGTATGATTGGAGCTCCCGGACCATTGGGCACACACATGTGAATGAGTGGATGAGCTAATGTTTGTTTGGTAGTGGATGCGTTTCGGCTAATGCTATTAGCACAGCTATGATGAGTTAAGGTGTGTTTGTGTGTGTGTGTGTGTGTGTGTATTTGTGTGTGTGTGTGTGTGTGTGTGTGTGTGTGTGCGCGTGTGTGTGTTTATGTGTTTTTGTGTGTGTGTAAGTGTGTTTAGGTGGGAGGGGGGTACCAGGGCCAATAGCGGAGGAGCGGTGGAGCTGAGAAGCGGAGGAGCAGAGGAGCGGAGGTAATGTTTCTTCTCTCAGAGGTGGGGAAGCTTGGGGGCAGAAGAACCCCTTAGACGGCCTAATGTGAGTCTTCTCTGGAGATAGCTCCCCCAGACGTATGACCGGAGCTCCCAGACCTCTGGGCACATACATGTGAATGAGTGGATGAGCTAATGTTTGTTTGGTTGTGGATGCGTTTCGGCTAATGCTATTAGCACAGCTATGCTGACTTAATGTGTGTATGTGTGTCAGTGTGTGTGTGTGTGTGAGTGTTTTTGTGTATGTGTGTGATAGTTTGTTTTGGTGGGGGGGCGGACACGGAGTACCAGAGCGAGCACATGTGAATGAGTGGATGAGCTAATGTTTGTTTGGTTGTGGATGCGTTTCGGCTAAAGCTATTAGCACAGCTATGAAGACTTAAGGTGTGTGTATGGCTGTGTCTGTGTGTGTGTGAGTGTCTTTGTTTGTGTGTGTGTGTGTGAGAGGCTCTTTTGGTGGGGGGGGGGTCGCGGACAGGGAGTACCATTGGGCACACACATGTGAATGAGTGGATGAGCGAATGTTTGTTTGGTTGTGGATGCGTTTCGGCTAATGCTATTAGCACAGCTATGATGAGTTAAGGTGTGTGTGTATGTGTGTTTGTGTGTTTGTGTGTTTTTGTGTGTGTGTGAGTGATTTTGTGTGAGAGTTTGTTTAGGTAGGGGGGGGTGGGGGGGGGAGTACCAGGGCCCATAGCGGAGGAGCGGTGGAGCTGAGAAGCGGAGGAGCAGAGGAGGGTGGTAATGTTTCTTCTCTCAGAGGCGGAGCAGCTTGGGGGCAGCAGAACCCCTTAGACGGGCTAATGTGAGCATTCTCCGGAAATAGATCCCCCGAACGTATGATTGGAGCTCCCGGACCACTGGGCACACACATGTGAATGAGTGGATGAGCTAATGTTTGTTTGGTTGTGGATGCGTTTCGGCTAATGCTATTAGCACAGCTATGATGAGTTAAGGTGCGTTTGTGTGTGTGTGTGTGTGTGTGTGTGTGTGTGTGTGTGTGTGTGTGAGTGTCTTTGTGTGTGTTTGTGTGTTTTTGTGTGTGTGTGAGTGTGTTTAGGTGGGGGGGGGGGTACCAGGGCCAATAGCGGAGGAGCGGTGGAGCTGAGAAGCGGAGGAGCAGAGGAGCGGAGGTAATGTTTCTTCTCTCAGAGGCGGGGAAGCTTGGGGGCAGAAGAACCCCTTAGACGGCCTAATGTGAGCCTTCTCTGGAGATAGCTCCCCCAGACGTATGACCGGAGCTCCCAGACCTCTGGTCACATACATGTGAATGAGTGGATAAGCTAATGTTTGTGTGGTTGTGGATGCGTTTCGGCTAATGCTTTTAGCACAGCTATGATGACTTAAGGTGTGTATGTGTGTCTGTGTGTGTGTGTGTGTGAGTGTCTTTGTGTATGTGTGTGATAGTTTCTTTTGGTGGGGGGGGGTCGCGGACAGGGAGTACCTGGGCACACACATGTGAATGAGTGGATGAGCTAATGTTTGTTTGGTTGTTGATGCGTTTCGGCTAATGCTATTTGCACAGCTATGATGAGTTAAGGTGTGTGTGTATGTGTGGGAGGAATGGAGGAGCGGAGGTAATTTTTCTCTTCTCAAAGGCAGAGGATGGGAAGTTTGGGTGCAGTAGGACGCCTTAGACCGGCCACTTTGAACCTTCTCCAGATATAGATCCCCCGGATGTATGATTGGAGCTCCCGGACCATTGGGCACACACATGTGAATGAGTGGATGAGCTAATGTTTGTTTGGTAGTGGATGCGTTTCGGCTAATGCTATTAGCACAGCTATGATGACTTAAGGTGTTTGTGTGTGTGTGTGTTTGTGTGTTTCTTTGTTTGTGTGTTCTTGTGTGTGTGTGTGTGTGTGTTTGTTTGTGCGTTTGTGTATATGTGTGTGACAGTTTGTTTAGGTGGGGGGGGGCGCGGACAGGGGGTAGCTGGGCCTGGAGCGGATGAGCTGTGAAGCGGATGGAGGGCAGAAGCACGTCCCATAATTCTCCTGAGTCCGGCGGATCAGGAGTACCAGGGCCTATAGCGGAGGAGCGGTGGAGCGGAGAAGCGGACCATTGGGAACATACATGTGAATGAGTTGATGAGCTAATGTTTGTTTGGATGTGGCTGCGTTTCGGCTAATGCTATTAGCACAGCTATGATGACTTAATGTGTGTATGTGTGTCAGTGTGTGTGTGTGTGAGTGTCTTTGTGTATGTGTGTGATAGTTTGTTTTGGTGGGGGGGGGGGGTCGCGGACACGGAGTAGCAGGGCGCACACATGTGAATGAGTGGATGAGCTAATGTTTGTTTGGTTGTGGATGCGTTTCGGCTAATGCTGTTAGCACAGCTATGATGACTTAATGTGTGTATGTGTGTCAGTGTGTGTGTGTGTGTGAGTGTCTTTGTGTATGTGTGTGATAGTTTGTTTTGGTCGGGGGGGGGGGGGGGGGGCGGACACGGAGTACCAGGGCGCACACATGTGAATGAGTGGATGAGCTAATGTTTGTTTGGTTGTGGATGCGTTTCGGCTAAAGCTATTAGCACAGCTATGAAGACTTAAGGTGTGGGTATGTGTGTATGTTTGTGTCTGTGTGTGTGTCTTTGTGTGTGTGTGTGTGTGTGTGAGAGGCTCTTTTGGTGGGGGGGGGGGTCGCGGACAGGGACTACCATTGGGCACACACATGTGAATGAGTGTATGAGCGAATGTTTGTTTGGTTGCGGATGCGTTTCGGCTAATGCTATTAGCACAGCTATGATGAGTTAAGGTGTGTGTGTATGTGTGTTTGTGTGTTTGTGTGTTTTTGTGTGTGTGTGAGTGATTTTGTGTGAGAGTTTGTTTAAGTGGGGGGGGGGGGGGGGAGTACCAGGGCCCATAGCGGAGGAGCGGTGGAGCTGAGAAGCGGAGGAGCAGAGGAGCGAAGGTAATGTTTCTTCTCTCAGAGGCGGAGCAGCTTGGGGGCAGCAGAACCCCTTAGACGGGCTAACGTGAGCATTCTCCGGACATAGATCCCCCGAACGTATGATTGGAGCTCCCGGACCACTGGGCACACACATGTGAATGAGTGGATGAGCTAATGTTTGTTTGGTTGTGGATGCGTCTCGGCTAATGCTATTAGCACAGCTATGATGAGTTAAGGTGTGTGTGTGTGTGTGTGTGTGTGTGTGTGTGTTTGTTTGTTTTTGTGTCTGTGTGAGTTTGTTCGTGTGTGTATGTGTGAGAGTTTGTTTAGGTGGGGGGGGGGGTACCAGGGCCCATCGCGGAGGAGCGGTGGAGCGGAGAAGCGGAGGAATGGAGGAGCGGAGGTAATGTTTCTCTTCTCAAAGGCAGAGGATGGGAAGTTTGGGTGCAGTAGGACGCCTTAGACCGGCCACTGTGAGCCTTCTCCAGATATAGATCCCCCGGATGTATGATTGGAGCTCCCGGACCATTGGGCACACACATGTGAATGAGTGGATGAGCTAATGTTTGTTTGGTAGTGGATGCATTTCGGCTAATGCTATTAGCACAGCTATGATGAGTTAAGGTGCGTTTGTGTGTGTGTGTGTGTGTGTGTGTGTGTGTGTGTGTGTGAGTGTCTTTGTGTGTGTTTGTGTGTTTTTGTGTGTGTGTGAGTGTGTTTAGGTGGGGGGGGGGTACCAGGGCCAATAACGGAGGAGCGGTGGAGCTGAGAAGCGGAGGAGCAGAGGAGCGGAGGTAATGTTTCTTCTCTCAGAGGCGGGGAAGCTTGGGGGCAGAAGAACCCCTTAGACGGCCTAATGTGAGCCTTCTCTGGAGATAGCTCCCCCAGACGTATGACCGAAGCTCCCAGACCTCTGGGCACATACATGTGAATGAGTGGATGAGCTAGTGTTTGTGGTTGTGGATGCGTTTCGGCTAATGCTTTTAGCACAGCTATGATGACTTAAGGTGTGTATGCGTGTCTGTGTGTGTGTGTGTGTGAGTGTCTTTGTGTATGTGTGTGATAGTTTCTTTTGGTGGGGGGGGGTCGCGGACAGGGAGTACCAGGGCACACACATGTGAATGAGTGGATGAGCTAATGTTTGTTTGGTTGTGGATGCGTTTTGGCTAATGCTATTAGCACAGCTATGAAGACTTAAAGTGTGTGTATGTGTGTATGTGTGTGTCTGTGTGTGTGTGTGAGTGTCTTTGTGTGTGTGTGTGTGTGTGAGAGGCTCTTTTGGTGGGGGGGGGTGTCGCGGACAGGGAGTACCAGGGCCAAGAGCGGATGAGCTGAGGAGCGGAGGAAGGCAGAAGCTCGGCCCGTGATTCGCTTATGTCCAGCGGTTCGGGAATTCCAGGGCCCAAAGCAGAGGAGCAGTGGAGCTGAGAAGCGGAGGAGCGGAGGTGATGTTTATTCTCTCAGAGGCAGGGAAGCTTGGGGGTAGCAGAACCCCTTAGATGGGCTAATGTGAGCATTCTCCAGACATAGATCCTCCGGTCGTATGATTGGAGCTGCCGGACCATTGGGCACACACATGTGAATGAGTGGATGAGCTAATGTTTGTTTGGTTGTGGATGCGTTTCGGCTAATGCTATTAGCACAGCTATGATCAGTTAAGGTCTGTGTGTATGTGTGTGTGTGTTTGGGTGTGTGTGTGTGTCTGTGTGTGTGTGTGAGAGTTTGTTTAGGTGGGGGGGGTTGCGGACAGGGAGTACCAAGGCCTCGAGCGGATGAGCTGAGGAGCAGAGCAGGGCAGAAGCCCGGCCCGTGATTCCCTTATATCCAGCGGTTCGGGAGTTCCAGGGCCCAAAGCGGAAAGGCGGAGGAGTGGAGAAGCGGAGGAGTGGAGGAGAGCAGAAGCACGTCACGCAATTCTCCTGAGTTCGCAGGATCAGGAGTACCAGGGCCCATAGCGGAGGAGCGGAGGTGTTGAGAAGCGGAGGAGCAGATGAGCGATATTATATTTCTCTTCTCAAAGGCGGGGAAGCTTGGGGGCAGCAGGATCCCTTAGACCGGCCAATGTGTGCCTTCTCCGAACATAGATGCCCCGGACGTATGCCCGGAGCTCCCAGACCTCTGGGCACATACATGTGAATGAGTGGATGAGCTAATGTTTGTTTGGTTGTGGATGCGTTTCGGCTAATGCTATCAGCACAGCTATGATGACTTAAGGTGTGTGTGTGTGTGTGTTTTTGTGTGTTTGTGTGTTCTTGTGTGTGTGTGTGTGTGTGTGTTTGTGTGTGTGTGTGTGCGTTTGTGTATATGTGTGTGACAGTTTGTTTAGGTGGGGGGGGGCCGCGGACAGGGGGTTAGGGTTAGGGTTAGGGTTAGGGTTAGGGTTAACAAGGCCCATAGCGGAGGAACGGTGAAGCGGAGAAGCAGAGGAGCGGAGGAGCGGAGGTAATGTTTCTCTTCTCAAACGCAGAGGAGGGGAAGTTTGGGGGCAGCAGGGCGCCTTAGACTGGCCAATGTGAGCCTTCTCTAGGACATAGGTCCCCCGGACGGATGATTCGAGCTCCCGGACCATTGGGCACACACATGTGCATGAGTGGATGAGCTAATGTTTGTTTGATTTGAGATAGGTGATCTCATTAGTTTTATTTGAGTTTACATTCTAGTATACATATGTGGTATTTGTATCTACTCTCAGGAAATGTATGGCACTTTATGACAAGGTTTGGGACTTGTTTTAGTTTTTCGCGACTGTTCAGCTAACTTGACGTTAACTTCTACGTCAGTGTTTTCTTTTTTGGTATAGCGCTGCTGGCGGGAATTTTCCCTCACTCTATACTGTACATGTCCCATGGCTAACCGATGTTGATTCCCGGAGCTGTGAAGAAGAAAATAAAAGACGATTCAAACAAGGCAAACTTGTGAATTCCTTCCGAAACATGGAAAACGAAGAAGCTGCAAACTTAAACGCAACAGGTTATGGGCCCAGGCTACGAACAAAAGGAGGAAGATGGCAACGTTTGGTTGCCGATGGAGACGAAAACAACTACGAGCTTTGGGAAGTAAAGTTTCTGGGACACATGCGACTTGAAGGTTTGAAAGAGACAATTCTTTCAACTGTTGAGCCCGACCCAGGTAAAAATGCAGAATGCTACGCTGAGCTTATCCAGTTCCTCGATGATAAAAGTCTATCATTGGTAATGAGGGAAGCCGCAGATGACGGTCGAAAAGCTTTGAAAATATTACGGGATCATTATGCCAGCCAGGGTAAGCCCAGAATTATTTCCCTGTACAGCGAACTATGCTCACTCAAGAAGGAACCCGACGAAACAATAACAGATTACATTATCAGAGCAGAAAAGGCAGTCACCGCTCCGAGAAACACAAAACAGGTGATAAGTGATGAGCTGATGATCGCTATGGTTATGAAAGGGCTTCCAGAACCATACAAGCCCTTCGTCATTCATGTAACTCAGAGCAGTGAAGAAATGACGTTTATTCAGTTCAAGAGTAAACTAAGAAGTTATGAAGAGACTGAAAAGTTTGACAGCAAAACCAAATCAGACAATGTCATGAAAGTGGACATGTCAACCGTGATCTGCTATGGATGTGGAAACCGTGGCCATATGTCAAAAGCTTGTCACCAAAAATCAGGGCCAAAATGGTGCAGCTATCACAGAAGCGCAACCCACACCGATGAGACATGCAGAAGAAAATCCAAGCCCAAAGAAGACTCGGTCAAACAAAACACAGACATCCAAGACAAAGATAAGGAAGATGAGCAAACTTTTGTATTCAAGGTCAGTCAAAAAGTCCCTCCGGAAAATATCAGAAAAAATGGACTGATGGTAGACTGTGGCGCTACATCACACATCATAACACAAGAAGACAAATTCACAAGATTTGATGAGTTTTTCAACCCAAACAAACATTACATGGAGCTAGCAGACGGGACCAGAAGAAACAAAGTGGCACTAAAAAGAGGTGATGCAGAAGTGTTACTCCAGGACATTGAAGGAAAACCTGTCCTGGTAACCTTAAGGGGAGCCTTATTCATCCCATCATATCCTCAGGACTTCATATCGGTGAAGGCAGCCACAGCTGATGGAGCCAGCGTGATATTCAAAGAAGGAGAGAACAGATTCATAACCAAAGAAGGAACAATTTTCAGCATTGAGGAATGTGACAGACTCTACTACATAAGAACGGTAAATTATCAACAACTTTATGATGATACAGTAAATGACATGATGTCCAGGGATAAAGTAAACTGAACTTGTGATGTCAAAACATGGCATGAGATTATGAGACACCGCAATGTAAAAGATGTATTAAAATGACCAAACTTAGTCGAGGGTATGAAGATTACAGGTCAGACCAAGGTAGACTGTAACGTATGCACAGAGGGAAAATTCACAAATAGCAGAAACAGGCAAGCTGATGCAAAAGCTGATGCACCCCTAAAAATGGTACACGCTGACTTATCAGGCCCGATTGAACCAGCTGGTCAAGAAGGGCATAAGTATGTCATTTCATTCACAGATGATTATTCAGGGGCAGTATTTGTATATTTTCTCAAATACAAGAGTGAAGCTACATTAGCAACAGAGAAGTTCCTTGCTGACAGTGCAGCGTATGGTCGTGTCAAATGTATCAGGTCAGACAACGGGACTGAATTCACAGGAAATGCTTTTCAATCTCTTCTAAGGGAGAAAGGCATAAGACATGAAACATCATCCCCATACTCTCCCCATCAAAATGGGACAGCAGAAAGATAATGGAGGACCCTTTTTGAAATGGCAAGGTGTATGCTAATAGAAAAAGGATTACCAAAGGTTTTGTGGCCTTATGCTGTCCAGACCGCTGCCCATATTCGAAATAGATGCTACAATGACAGACTCGAAAATACCCCATACTTCATGTTAACAGGGAGAAAGCCAAATCTCTCAAAAATGTGGATATTCGGAACTGAGTGTTCTGCATACAAACATGACACTAAGAAATTAGATCCCAGATGTGAAAGAGGAATATTTGTGGGATACAGTAAGAAAAGCCCTTCATACCTGGTCTATAATCCACTTACAGAAAAAGTGGCAAAACAGAGACTGGTGAAATTGATCAAAAAGGGAAGAATTGAACAACAAACACAAACTGATGATTATGAGACAGAAATCCAGGGATATGAAGGCACAGATTCTACAGATGAAACCAGTATTGCTGTGTCACAAAGTGAAAATAAAACAGACAACCATATACAAAATGAGGATGAGAGTACTAACGCAGATGTGTCACATGACGAAGAAACAGCAGAAAATGTCCAAAATGAAAAAGAGACGAGGTCAGACATAAAACCCAGATATAATCAAACCAGTCGCTATCCTAGACGAAAAAGGGTCGTTCCAAGGTATTTAGAGGATGATCAGACAGACTATATTAACAATGATAAAAATCATACAACTATTGATTACTGTTACAGGACTGTGTGCGGAGTCCCACAGAATTATAGTGAAGCACTGAAGTCACCACTGGCACCCGGGTGGAATTGTGCCATGAGGGAAGAGATTGACTCGATTAAATAGAATGACACATTTGAACTGACAACTTTACCTGAAGGGAGAAAAGTAATTGGAGGAAAATGGGTATTTGCCCTTAAAGAAAATGCTGAAGGAGGACAAATATTTAAGGCCAGATATGTAGCTAAGGGTTACAATCAAACAGAAGCCATAGACTACTATGGAACTTTTGCACCGACAGCTAACATTACATCAGTGCGGGCACTAATGCAGATAGCCGTACAAAATAACCTCATTGTCCATCAAATGGATGTTAAGACGGCATATTTACATGCTCCTATACATGAGGAGATTTTCTTGGAACAACCAGAAGGGTTTGAAATGATGTCAGAAACAGGAGAGAAACTAGTGTATAGATTAAAGAAATCTCTTTATGGCCTGAAACAATCAGGAAGAAACTGGTATGAACTCCTTAATGACCATTTAGAACAGGACAACTTTGTGAGAAATCTCTCTGACCACTGTGTGTACAGAAAACAGACGGAAAATGGTGACACAATCATTGTAATAATTTGGGTAGATGATTTAATTATTGCAGCAAGCAGCAATGATGCACTCAGCACATTTAAACAGAACATGAAATTCAAGTTCAACATGAAAGACCTGGGGAAACTATCATATTTTTTGGGCATACAATTTGAACAAAAGGGGGATGAAATCAAAATGAACCAGACAAAGTACATCCTAAAAATGCTAGAGAGATTTGGAATGTCAGAATGTAAAGCAAGATCTACTCCAAGTGAGCAAAAATTAGAGGGCATCCCTGTAGCTGATGAAAATGAGCAAAGTGAACCTGTCGACCCCAAAGAATATCGTGAGATTGTAGGCAGTCTTATTTATGCCATGACTTGCACCAGACCTGATATCAGCTGGATAGTGAGCAAACTATCACAGAATCTGGCAATGGCAAAAGTAAAAAACTTAGTAGCTCCAAAACATGTGCTGAGGTTTTTGAAGGGGACAGCTGATTATGAACTAAGTTTCAAGACAAATAAGGAGGATTTGAACCTGATAGCTTACAGTGATTCAGACTGGGCATCATCTGTAGAAGACAGACGTAGCACTACAGGCTACTGTTTCAGTTTAACAAAACAAGGCCCAGCCATTGCATGGAAGTCAAGGAAACAGCCCACAGTGGCCCTGTCAACATGTGAGGCTGAATACATCGGCCGAGCCACCACCGCACAAGAAAACATGTACCTGTCTCAACTGTTAAACGGTATGGACAACAAAATGTACAGTTGCACAACAATCTACGGAGACAATCAGGGGGCCATCGCACTGAGTAAGAATCCTGTAAACAGACAAAGGTCAAAACACATTGATGTAAAATATCATTTCATTCGTGAAGCACTCAGTGAGGGTTAAATAAATCTTATCTATTGTCCATCAGAGGACATGTTGGCAGACATCTTGACAAACTCATGACAAAGGTAACAATAGAAAAATTCAAAAAGTGGTTCTTTGGAAATTCAAATGTCCAAAGTTTTTTTTTGGATGTTGAGATCAAGAGGGGGTGTTGAAATAGGTGATCTCATTAGTTTTATTTGAGTTTACATTCTAGTATACATATGTTGTATTTGTATCTACTCTCAGGAAATGCATGGCACTTTATGACAAGGTTTGGGACTTGTTTTAGTTTTTCGCGACTGTTCAGCTAACTTGACGTTAACTTCTACGTCAGTGTTTTTTTTTTGGTATAGCGGTGCTGGCGGGAATTTTTCCCTCACTCTGTACTGTACATGTCCCATGGCTAACCGATGTTGATTCCCGGAGCTGTGAAGAAGAAAATAAAAGACGATTCAAACAAGGCAAACTTGTGAATTCCTTCCGAAACATGGAAAACGAAGAAGCTGCGAACTTAAACGCAACAGTTTGGTTGTGGATGCGTTTCGGCTAATGCTATTAGCACAGCTATGATGAGTGAAGGTGTGTTTGTGTGTGTGTGTGTGTGTGTGTGTCTGTGTGTGTGTGTGTGTGTGTGTGCGTGTGTGTGAGTGTGAATTTGTTTAGGTGGGGGGGGGTCGCGGACAGGGAGTACCGGGGCCTCGAGCGGATGAGCTGAGGAGCGGAGGAGGGCAGAAGCCTGGCCCGTGATTCGCTTATGTCCAGCGGTTCGGGAATTCCAGGGCCCAAAGCGGAGGAGCGATGGAGCTGAGAAGCGGAGGAGCGGAGGTAATGTTTCTCCTCTCAGAGGCGGGGAAGTTTGGGGGCAGAAGAACCCCTTAGACTGGCTAATGTGAGCATACTCCGGACATAGATCCCCCGGACGTATGATTGGAGCTCTCGGACCATTTGGCACACACATGTGAATGAGTGGATGAGCTAATGTTTGTTTGGTTGTGGATGCGTTTCGGCTAATGCTATTAGCACAGCTATGATGAGTTAAGGTGTGTGTGTATGTGTGTGTGTGTGTGTGTGTGTTTGTGTGTTTTCGTGTGTGTGTGAGTGTGTTTGTGTGTGTATGTGTGAGAGTTTGTTTAGGTGGGGGGGGGGAGTACCAGAGCCCATACAGGAGGAGCGGTGGAGCTGAGAAGCGGAGGTAATTTTTCTCCTCTCAGAGGCGGGGAAGCTTGGGGGCAGAAGAACCCCTTAGACCGGCCAATGTGAGCCTTCTTCGGACATAGATCACCCGGACGTATGACTGGAGCTCCCGTACCTCTAGGCACACACATATGTGAATGAGTGGATGAGCTAATGTTTGTTTTGTTGTGGATACGTTTTGGCCAATGCTATTAGCACAGCTATGATGAGTTCAGGTGTGTGTGTGTGTGTTTGTGTGTTTGTCTGTGTGTGTGTGTGTGTGTGTGTGTGTGTGTGTGTGTGTGTGTGTGTGTGTGCGTGTGTTTATCTGTGTGTGAGAGTTTGTTTTGGTGGGTGGGGGTGGGGGTGGGGGGGGGGGGGGTGTTCCCGCGGACAGGGAGTACCAGGGCCTGGAGCGGATGAGGTGAGGAGCGGAGGAGGGCAGAAGCCCGGACCGTGATTCGCTTATGTCCAGCGGTTCGGGAGTTCCAGGGCCCAAAGCGGAGAAGCGGAGGACAGCAAAAGCCCTGTCCGCAATTCACCTGAGTCTGGCGGATCGGTAGTACCTGGTTCCGCAGCGGAGGAGCGGAGGAGCGGAGGAGCGGAGGAGCGGAGCAAAGCGGAAGACCGTCTTAATAACAAGGAAATTACAGATGAGGCTATAATTTCCACAGAAATCTTTAAATTCTATCGCCACCTATACACTTCGACATTGTCAAAAAGCGATTGTGACTCCTTTCCAACAAATATTCCTCAACATATCCCAAAAATAAACAACAACAAACAATATATGTTTGTTTTGTATATGTTTATATATAATCAACAAAAAATATACAGTTTGATATCTGAGATTCCTTGTGAGTCGCCAACTTAATTACATGTTGTACTCCCCTTGCAATCTTTTTTTCGTTTTAATTTTTTATTAGTCTATCTATTGATTTAATTATTTCATTTTAATTTCTTTTTTTGTCTAGCACTGTAAATTTCTCACAAACCGTTAACACTATTAACTTCTGATTCCATACAGAACGAATGTCCTTATGTCCTTTGCTTCCTCATGCCTGGTTGTTTCATTCACATTCAGTTCTACCTTGCCATGTTTATTTGTACATTTGTATAGTTGTGTGTACTATTTATGTTCAATTCAAAAAAAAAAAAAAAAGAATGAGAGGCTGAGAAAATCTCCATGTCTCTCTCTCCCCCCCCCTTAATGCCGCCCCCCCCCCTTCCTCACGGCGGCCGACGCAACGCGATTCTCGCCGTTGTTGTGGAAGTAGGGAAAAGGATTCCCCGCGTCGGTGCGAGCGATGCGTTTCAAGGCGTATTGCATGTGTGTATGGGGGGGGGGGGTCTACAGGACACCGCAGACCGGCAATGGTGCACCTTCTCCGGACATCGATCACCGAAACGTCGGCGTGGAGCTCCCGGAGCAGCCGGCGTGTACATGTGAATGAATGGAGGAGCTAATGTGTGTGGGGTGGTGGTGGTGGTGGTGTGTGGGGGGGGGGGGGGGGGCGTTTCGGCTAATGCTATCAGCACAGCTATGATTATCCCCAGAACGTTGAGAACGAGCTCCCGGAACTCCAGACATGCGTATATAAAAGAGTGGAATTAAGGTGTGTGTGAGTGTGTGTGTGTGTGTGTGTGTGTGTGTGTGTGTGTGTGTGTGTGTGTGTGTGTGTGTGTGTGTGTGTGTGTATGTGTGTGTGTGTGTGTGTGTGTATGTGTGGGACAGAAATAATGTCGGGGACAGAAATTGTTATTAGCCTGCTGGCAGATGACACAACCTTAGTTTTGAAAAATGAACATCAAGTCCCAATAAGCGTTGAAAAAATTAAAACATTCTACAAGGCTTCAGGATTGTCATTAAACTTAAAGAAATGCAAACTTCTTGAGCTGCATGACTCACCACTAAAGGAAATCAGCAATGTTCCTATCAAATCAGAAATAAAATACTTGAGCATTTTCCTATCTAAGGACCAAAAGTTAAATCAGTCCAGGAACATTGAATCTAAACTGAATCAAAGTAAAGCTAAATTGAATATATGGCTCCAAAGAGATTTATCAATATTAGGCCCGATATATTTGACTAAAATGGAATGTTTATCCAGATGTATATACCCAGTGTATTCCAATGCTGCTCCAAATCAACTCATAAAATCTATTAACCAAATAAATTTCAACTTTGTCTGGAGGAACAAACCACACCATCTAAAAAAATCACATATGGGGGAAGAAACAAGTGACGGAGGGCTGAAAGTGATAGAGTTGGACTGCCTGAATGGGACATTGAAGGTGAACTGGTTGAAATCCTGGATCAAACATCATCATTTTTTCTGGTATTGTACTCCAAACTACTTATTCAACATAGTCGGCAGCCTAAGTCTTCTACTTATCTCTGACTTGGATATCAACAAGATTCCTGTCCAATTTTCAGAGTTCCATAAACAAATACTATTATACTGGAAAATGATATATGTACACAATTTCTCACCACACAGTACAATAATTTGGAACAATCGATATGTACTGCATGGCAACAAACCTCTGTTTTACAAGGAATGCTTTGAGAAAGGTATATGGTCAATAATTGACTTGATGGATGACAATGGCAGTCGTCTAGACTATGAACAGTTCTGTACTACACACAGATTTAAGCCTCCCATATTAGAGTTGATAAAGTTACGAAACGCACTGCCTCGACAATTTGTATTCCTGACCAAAAATATAATGACGCACCAAACCGTACAACCACAGTTACCCCGACTATCACTCCAGGGAATCTCAATTCCGGACAGAAAGTGCACCAACTCCTTTATTAGGACATGTTTCACAGGAAACTTATTCCCTGGACGTCAAAACAAAAATAATATTTGAAATGAATTTGATAAGGAATCGATTGCCACGCTGCGAACTATGTATCTGACTCTACCCATACCCCCCAAGGCACAAAGAAACCCACTTCTAAATTATGAATGACATCTACCCATCTAAGGAATTATTGAGGGTACACTTTACTTTTGAAGATAATATTTGTACATTTTGTGAAGACAACATTGAAACCACTGACCATATATTTTTTCTCATTCTCATTCCATCATCACCAGTTTCCCTCTCAAAAGATGATATCACATTTGGTTTACTTATAAGCAACATAACAGATGAACTCCGTGTCAATGTTCTTTTAGGCCTGGCCAAGTTCTTCATTCACAAAAACAGAATGCAAAAATGCTCCCCAAATTTGAATTTCTTCATAAACGATTTTGAATTATAAAAAAAAATCCTTAAAACTTATGGAAAAATCCAAAAACTAAAAAATATACAGTTACCCATGTCTGAGATTCCTTTTTTTTGAAAAAAAAAAAAAAACAAAAAACAAAAAAAAAACTTAATTACATGTTATATTCCCCTTGCAATTTTTTTTTCGTTTTAATTTTTTATTTGTCTATCTATTGATTTAATTATTTCCTTTTAATTTCTTTTTTTGTCTAGCACTGTAAATTTCTCACAAACCGTTAACACTATTAACTTCTGATTACATACAGAACAAATGTCCTTATGTCCGTTGCTTCCTCATCCCTGGTTGTTTCATTGACATTCAGTTCTACCTTGCCATGTTTATTTGTACATTTGTATATTTGTGTGTACTATTTATGTTCAATTAAAAACAGTTTGATGTCTGAGATTCCTTGTGAACGGCCAACTTAATTACATGTTATATTCCCCTTACAATTTTTTTTTTTAGTTTTTAATTTTATTTTTCTATCTATTTATTTAATTATTTCCTTTTAATTTTCTTTTTTGTCTAGCATTAAAAAATTCTCGCGAACCGTTAACACTATTAACTTCTGATTACATACAGAACGAATGCCCTTATGTCTCCCGTCCCCCCCGCTTTTTCCGTACGGTGGCAGACACTGAGATCAAAAGCAAATGGGTGTCATTGTAATGCAGTAACAGGGTGATAACAGCCGTGTTTGAAGTGTGTAGGGGCTTATAGGAGAGCAGAAGCACGTCACGCTATTCGCCTGAGTTCGGAGGATCGGGGGCACCAGGGCCCATAGCGGAGGAGCAGAGGAGTTGAGAAGCGGAGGAGCGGAGTTATGTTTCTCTTCTCAAAGGCGGGGAAGCTTGGGGGCAGCAGGACCCCTTAGACCGGCCAATGTGAGCCTTCTCCGGACATAGATCACCCGGACGTATGACTGGAGCTCCCGTACCTCTGGGCACACACATATGTGAATGAGTGGATGAGCTAATGTTTGTTTTGTTGTGGATACGTTTCGGCCAATGCTATTAGCACAGCTATGATGAGTTCAGGTGTGTGTGTGTGTGTGTGTGTGTGTGTGTGTGTGTGTGTGTGTGTATGGGTGTGTGTGTTTGTGTGTGTGTGTGTGTGTGTGTGTGTGTGTGAGAGTTTGTTTTGGTGGGTGGGGGGGGGTTCCCGCGTACTGGGAGTACCAGGGCCTGGAGCGGATGAGGTGAGGAGCGGAGGAGGGCAGAAGCCCGGACCGTGATTCGCTTATGTCCAGCGGTTCGGGAGTTCCAGGGCCCAAAGCGGAGGAGCGGAGGACAGCAAAAGCCCTGTCCGCAATTCACCTGAGTCTGGCGGATCGGTAGTACCTGGTTCCGCAGCGGAGGAGCGGAGGACTTGAGAAGCGAAGGAGCGGAGGAGCGGAGATGTTTCTCTTCTCAGAGGCGGCAAGGGGGGGGGAGCAGGACCCCTTACCCGTATCCCCCGGACGGTTGAGTGGAGCTCCCGGACTTCCGGGCACGCACATGCGAATGACTGGATGACAGGGAGTGCCAGGGCCTGGAGCGGATGAGCAGAGGAGAGGCGGAGAGCAGAAGCCCGGCCCGGTTCGGGATTTCCAGGGTCCAAAGCGGGGGAGCAAAGAAGCGGAGGGGGGGAGGAGAGCAGAAGAGCAGAAGACTGGCCCGGAATTCACCGAAGTCCCGCATATCGGGAGTTCAAGGGCCCGGAGCGGAAGAGAGGAGGAGCGGAGGAGCGGAGGAGCGGGGGAGCGGAGGAGCGGAGGAGCGGAGGAGCGGAGGAGCGGAGGAGCGGAGGAGCGGAGGAGCGGAGGAGAGCGGAAGCCCGGCCAACAATTCGCCTGAGTCCCGCGGAGAGGGGGTACCAGGGCCTGGAGCCTGATTCGCTTATGTCCAGCAGTTCAGGAGTACCAGGGTCAGGAGCGGAGGAGCGGAGGAGCGGATGAGCAGAAGAACGTTTAAGCGGTGGAGCGGAGGAGCGGATGAGCGGAGGAGAGTGGAATCCGGCCGACATCTCGCCTGAGTCCCGCGGAAAGGGAGTCCCAGGGCCTGGAGCCTGATTCGCTTATGGCAAGCAGTTCAGGAGAACCGAGCCCAGAGCGGAGGAGCGGAGGAGCGGAGGAGCGGAGGAGCGGAGGAGCGGAGGAGCGGAGGAGAGCGGAAACCCGGCCAACAATTCGCCTAAGTCCCGCGGAGAGGGAGTACCAGGGCCTGGAGCCTGATTCGCTATGTCCTGCAGTTCAGGAGTACCAGGGCCGGAGCAAAGGAGCGGAGGAGCGGAGGAGCGGAGGAGCGGAGGAGCGGAGGAGCGGAGGAGCGGATAAGCGAATGAGCTGAGGAGAGCGGAAGCCCGGCCGGCAATTCGCCTTAGTCCCGCGGAGAGGGAGTACCAGGTCCTGGAGCCTGATTCGCTTATGTCCAGCAGTTCAGGAGTACCAGGGCCAGGAGCGGAGGAGCGGAGGAGCGGATGAGCAAAATAACGTTTAAGCGGTGGAGCGGAGGAGCGGATGAGCGGAGGAGAGCGGAATCCGGCCGACAATTCGCCTGAGTCCCGCGGAAAGGGAGTACCAGGGCCAGAAGCGTGATTTAATGATGTTCAGCAATTCAGGAGTACCAGGCCGAGGTGCGGAGGAGCGGAGGGGCGGATGAGTGGAGGAGCGGAGGTGGGGGGGAGAGCGGAAGACCGGCCCACATTTCGCCTGAGTCCCGCGGATTGGGAGTACCAGGGCCTGGAGCCTGATTCGCTTATGGCAAGCAGTTCAGGAGTACCAGGGCCCAGAGCGGCGGAGCGGCGGAGCGGAGGAGCGGAGGAGCGGAGGAGCGGAGGAGCGGAGGAGCGGAGGAGAGCGGAAGCCCGGCCGACAATTCGCCTTACTCCAGCGGAGAGGGAGTACCAGGGCCTGGAGCCTGATTCGCTTATGTCCAGCAGTTAGGGGGAGTACCAGGGCCGGAGCGGAGGAGCGGAGGAGCGGATGAGCAGAAGAACGTTTAAGCGGTGGAGCGGAGGCGCGGACGAGCGGAGGAGAGCGGAATCCGGCCGACAATTCGCCTGAGTCCCGCGGAAAGGGAGTACCAGGGCCAGAAGCGTGATTTAATGATGTTCAGCAATTCAGGAGTACCAGGCCGAGGTGCGGAGGAGCGGAGGGGCGGATGAGTGGAGGAGCGGAGGTGGGGGGGAGAGCGGAAGACCGGCCCACATTTCGCCTGAGGCCCGCGGATTGGGAGTACCAGGGCCTGGAGCCTGATTCGCTTATGGCAAGCAGTTCAGGAGTACCAGGGCCCAGAGCGGCGGAGCGGCGGAGCGGAGGAGCGGAGGAGCGGAGGAGCGGAGGAGCGGAGGAGCGGAGGAGAGCGGAAGCCCGGCCGACAATTCGCCTTAGTCCAGCGGAGAGGGAGTACCAGGGCCTGGAGCCTGATTCGCTTATGTCCAGCAGTTAGGGGGAGTACCAGGGCCGGAGCGGAGGAGCGGAGGAGCGGATGAGCAGAAGAACGTTTAAGCGGTGGAGCGGAGGCGCGGACGAGCGGAGGAGAGCGGAATCCGGCCGACATCTCGCCTGAGTCCCGCGGAAAGGGAGTACCAGGGCCTGGAGCCTGATTCGCTTATGGCAAGCAGTTCAGGAGAACCGGGCCCAGAGCGGAGGAGCGGAGGAGCGGAGGAGCGGAGGAGCGGAGGAGCGGAGGAGAGCGGAAGCCCGGCCAACAATTCGCCTAAGTCCCGCGGAGAGGGAGTACCAGGGCCAGGAGCCTGATTCGCTATGTCCAGCAGTTCAGGAGTACCAGGGCCGGAGCGGAGAAACGGAGGAGCGGAGGAGCGGAGGAGCGGAGGAGCGGATAAGCGGATGAGCTGAGGAGAGCGGAAGCCCGGCCGGCAATTTGCCTGAGTCCCGCGGAGAGGGAGTACCAGGTCCTGGAACCTGATTCGCTTATGTCCAGCAGTTCAGGAGTACCAGGGCCACGAGCGGAGGAGCGGAGGAGCAGATGAGCAGAAGAACGTTTAAGCGGTGGAGCGGAGGAGCGGATGAGCGGAGGAGAGCGGAATCCGGCCGACATCTCGCCTGAGTCCCGCGGAAAGGGAGTACCAGGGCCTGGAGCCTGATTCGCTTATGGCAAGCAGTTCAGGAGAACCGGGCCCAGGTGCGGAGGAGCGGAGGAGCGGAGGAGAGCGGAAGCCCGGCCAACAATTCGCCTAAGTCCCACGGAGAGGGAGTACCAGGGCCAGGAGCCTGATTCGCTATGTCCAGCAGTTCAGGAGTACCAGGGCCGGAGCGGAGGAACGGAGGAGCGCAGGAGCGGAGGAGCGGAGGAGCGGAGGAGCGGATGAGCTGAGGTGAGCGGAAGCCCGGTCGGCAATTCGCCTGAGTCCCGCGGAGAGGGAGTACCAAGTCCTGGAGCCTGATTCGCTTATGTCCAGCAGTTAGGGGGAGTACCAGGGCCGGAGCGGAGGAGCGGAGGAGCGGATGAGCAGAAGAACGTTTAAGCGGTGGAGCGGAGGGGCGGACGAGCGGAGGAGAGCGGAATCCGGCCGACATCTCGCCTGAGTCCCGCGGAAAGGGAGTACCAGGGCCTGGAGCCTGATTCGCTTATGGCAAGCAGTTCAGGAGAACCGGGCCCAGAGCGGAGGAGCGGAGGAGCGGAGGAGCGGAGGAGCGGAGGAGCGGAGGAGCGGAGGAGAGCGGAAGCCCGGCCAACAATTCGCCTAAGTCCCGCGGAGAGGGAGTACCAGGGCCAGGAGCCTGATTCGCTATGTCCAGCAGTTCAGGAGTACCAGGGCCGGAGCGGAGAAACGGAGGAGCGGAGGAGCGGAGGAGCGGAGGAGCGGATAAGCGGATGAGCTGAGGAGAGCGGAAGCCCGGCCGGCAATTTGCCTGAGTCCCGCGGAGAGGGAGTACCAGGTCCTGGAACCTGATTCGCTTATGTCCAGCAGTTCAGGAGTACCAGGGCCAGGAGCGGAGGAGCGGAGGAGCAGATGAGCAGAAGAACGTTTAAGCGGTGGAGCGGAGGAGCGGATGAGCGGAGGAGAGCGGAATCCGGCCGACATCTCGCCTGAGTCCCGCGGAGAGGGAGTACCAGGGCCTGGAGCCTGATTCGCTTATGGCAAGCAGTTCAGGAGAACCGGGCCCAGGTGCGGAGGAGCGGAGGAGCGGAGGAGAGCGGAAGCCCGGCCAACAATTCGCCTAAGTCCCACGGAGAGGGAGTACCAGGGCCAGGAGCCTGATTCGCTATGTCCAGCAGTTCAGGAGTACCAGGGCCGGAGCGGAGGAACGGAGGAGCGCAGGAGCGGAGGAGCGGAGGAGCGGAGGAGCGGAGGAGCGGATGAGCTGAGGTGAGCGGAAGCCCGGTCGGCAATTCGCCTGAGTCCCGCGGAGAGGGAGTACCAAGTCCTGGAGCCTGATTCGCTTATGTCCAGCAGTTCAGTAGTACCAGGGCCAGGAGCGGAGGAGCGGAGGAGCGGATGAGCAAAATAACGTTTAAGCGGTGGAGCGGAGGAGCGGATGAGCGGAGGAGAGCGGAATCCGGCCGACAATTCGCCTGAGTCCAGCGGAGAGGGAGTACCAGGGCCAGAAGCGTGATTTATTGATGTTCAGCAATTCAGGAGTACCAGGCCCAGGTGCGGAGGAGCGGAGGGGCGGATGAGTGGAGGAGCGGAGGTGGGGAGGAAAGCGGAAGACCGGCCCACATTTCGCCTGAGTCCCGCGGATTGGGAGTACCAGTGCCTGGAGCCTGATTCGCTTATGGCAAGGAGTTCAGGAGTGCCAGGGCCCAGAGCGGCGGAGCGGAGGAGCGGAGGAGCGGAGGGGCGGATGAGCGGAGGAGTGGAGGTGCGGAGGAGAGCGGAAGCCCGGCCCACATTTCGCCTGAGTCCCGCGGATTGGGAGTACCAGGGCCTGGAGCCTGATTCGCTTATGGCAAGCAGTTCAGGAGTACCAGGGCCTAGAGCGGAGGAGCGGAGGAGCGGAGGAGCGGAGGAGCGGAGAAGCGGAGGAGAGCGGAAGCCCGGCCGACAATTCGCCTTAGTCCCGCGGAGAGGGAGTACCAGGGCCTGGAGCCTGATTCGCTTATGTCCAGCAATTCAGGAGTACCAGGGCCGGAGCGGTGGAGCGGAGGAGCGGAGGAGCGGAGGAGCGGAGGAGCGGATGAGCGGATGAGCGGATGAGCTGAGGAGAGCGGAAGCCCGGCCGGCAATTCGCCTGAGTCCCACGGAGAAGGAGTACCAGGGCCTAGAACCTGAGTCGCTTATGTCCAGCAGTTCAGGAGTACCAGGGCCAGGAGCGGAGGAGCGGAGGAGCGCAGGAGCGGATGAGCGGATGAGCGGATGAGCGGATGAGCGGATGAGCGGAGGAGCGGAGGAGCGGAGGAGCGGAGGAGAGCGGAAGGCCGGCCCACATTTCCCCTATGTCCCGCGGATTGGGAGTACCAGGGCTTGGAGCCTGATACACTTATGTCAAGCGGTCCGGAGTACCAGGGCCCGGAGCGGGGGAGCGGAAGAGCGGAGGAGCGGAGGAGAGCGGTAGCCCGGCCAAAAATTCGCCTAAGTCCCGCGGAAAGGGAGTACCAGGGCCTGGAGCCTGTTTCGCTTATGTCCAGCAGTTCAGGAGTACCAGGGCCGGAGCGGAGGAGCGGAGGAGTGGAGGACCGGAGGAGCGGAAGAGAGCGGAAGCCCGGCCCACATTTCGCCTGAGTCCCGCGGATTGGGAGTACCAGGGCCTGGAGCCTGATTCGCTAATGGCAAGCAGTTCATGAGTACCAGGGCCTAGAGCGGAGGAGCGGAGGAGCGGAGGAGCGGATGAGTGGAGAAGCGGAGGAGAGCGGAAGCCCGGCCGACAATTCGCCTGAGTCCCGCGGAGAGGGAGTACCAGGGCCTGGAGCCTGATTCGCTTATGTCCAGCAGTTCAGGAGTACCAGGGCCGGAGCGGTGGAGCGGAGGAGCGGAGGAGCGGAGGAGCGGAGGACCGGAGGACCGGAGGACCGGAGGAGAGCGGAATCCGGCCGACAATTCGCCTGAGTCCCGCGGAAAGGGAGTACCAGGACCAGAAGCGTGATTTAATGATATCCAGCAGTTCAGGAGTACCAGGGCTGGACCGGAGGAGCGGAGGAGCGGAGGAGAGCGGAGGCCCGGCCGGCAATTCGCCTGAGTCCCGCTTAGAGGGAGTACCAGGGCCTGAAGCGTGATTTAATGATGTTCAACAATTCAGGAGTACCAGGGCCAGGTGCGGAGGAGCGGACGAGCGGAGGGTTGGACGAGTGGAGGAGCGGAGGAGCGGAGGAGAGCGGAAGCCCAGCCCACTTTTTGCCTTAGTCCCGCGGATTGGGAGTACCAGGGCCTGGAGCCTGATATGCCTATGGCAAGCAGTTCAGGAGTACCAGGGCCCAGAGAGGAGGAGCGGAGGAGCGGAGGAGCGGAGGAGCGGAGGAGCGGAGGAGCGGAGGTGAGCGGAAGCCCAGCCGAATATTCGCCTAAGTCCCGCGGAAAGGGAGTACCAGGGCCTGGAGCCTGTTTCGCTTATGTCCAGCAGTTCAGGAGTACCAGGGCCGGAGCGGAGGAGCGGAGGAGTGGAGGAGCGGAGGGGCGGAGGAGAGCGGAAGCCCGGCCCACATTTCGCCTGAGTCCCGCGGATTGGGAGTACCAGGGCCTGGAGCCTGATCCGCTTATGGCAAGCAGTTCAGGAGTACCAGGGCCTAGAGCGGAGGAGCGGAGGAGCGGAGGACCGGAGGAGCGGAGAAGCGGAGGAGAGCGGAAGCCCGGCCGACAATTCGCCTTAGTCCCGCGAATTGGGAGTACCAGGGCCTGGAGCCTGATTCGCTTATGTCCAGCAGTTCAGGAGTACCAGGGCCGGAGCGGTGGAGCGGAGGAGCGGAGGACCGGAGGAGCGGAGGACCGGAGGACCGGAGGACCGGAGGAGAGCGGAATCCGGCCGACAATTCGCCTGAGTCCCGCGGAAAGGGAGTACCAGGACCAGAAGCGTGATTTAATGATATCCAGCAGTTCAGGAGTACCAGGGCTGGAGCGGAGGAGCGGAGGAGCGGAGGAGAGCGGAGGCCCGGCCGGCAATTCGCCTGAGTCCCGCTTAGAGGGAGTACCAGGGCCTGAAGCGTGATTTAATGATGTTCAACAATTCAGGAGTACCAGGGCCAGGTGCGGAGGAGCGGACGAGCGGAGGGTTGGATGAGTGGAGGAGCGGAGGAGCGGAGGAGAGCGGAAGCCCGGCCCACTTTTTGCCTTAGTCCCGCGGAAAGGGAGTACCAGGGCCTGGAGCCTGTTTCGCTTATGTCCAGCAGTTCAGGAGTACCAGGGCCGGAGCGGAGGAGCGGAGGAGTGGATGAGAGGAGAAGCGGAGGAGCGGAGGAGTGGAGGAGCGGAGAAGCGGAGGAGCGGAGGAGCGGAGGAGCGGAGGTGGGGAGGAGCCGAGGAGCGGAGGAGAGCGGAATCCTGCCGACAATTCGCCTGAGTCCCGCGGAAAGGGAGTACCAGGGCCTGAATCGTGATTTAATGATGTTCAGCAATTCAGGAGTACCAGGGCCAGGTGCGGAGGAGCGGAGGAGCGGAGGGGCGGATGAGTGGATGAGCGGAGGAGTGGAGGAGAGCGGAAGCCCGTCCGGCAATTCGCCTGAGTCCCGCGGAGAGGGAGTACCAGGGCCTGGAGCCTGATTCACTTATGTCCAGCAGTTCAGGAGTACCAGGGCCTGGAGCGGAGGATCGAAGGAGCGGAGGAGCGGATGAGCGGATGAGCGGAGGAGCGGATGAGCGGAGGAGCGGAGGAGCGGAGGAGCGGAGGAGAGCGGAAGCCCGGCCCACATTTCCCCTATGTCGCGCGGATTGTGAGTACCAGGGCTGGGAGCCTGATTCACTTATGTCAAGCGGTCCGGAGTACCAGGGCCCGGAGCGGAGGAGCGGATGACCGGAGGAGCGGAGGAGCGGAGGTGAGCGGAAGCCCAGCCGAATATTCGCCTAAGTCCCGCGGAAAGGGAGTACCAGGGCCTGGAGCCTGTTTCGCTTATGTCCAGCAGTTCAGGAGTACCAGGGCCGGAGCGGAGGAGCGGAGGAGTGGAGGAGCGGAGGGGCGGAGGAGAGCGGAAGCCCGGCCCACATTTCGCCTGAGTCCCGCGGATTGGGAGTACCAGGGCCTGGAGCCTGATCCGCTTATGGCAAGCAGTTCAGGAGTACCAGGGCCTAGAGCGGAGGAGCGGAGGAGCGGAGGACCGGAGGAGCGGAGAAGCGGAGGAGAGCGGAAGCCCGGCCGACAATTCGCCTTAGTCCCGCGAATTGGGAGTACCAGGGCCTGGAGCCTGATTCGCTTATGTCCAGCAGTTCAGGAGTACCAGGGCCGGAGCGGTGGAGCGGAGGAGCGGAGGACCGGAGGAGCGGAGGACCGGAGGACCGGAGGACCGGAGGAGAGCGGAATCCGGCCGACAATTCGCCTGAGTCCCGCGGAAAGGGAGTACCAGGACCAGAAGCGTGATTTAATGATATCCAGCAGTTCAGGAGTACCAGGGCTGGAGCGGAGGAGCGGAGGAGCGGAGGAGAGCGGAGGCCCGGCCGGCAATTCGCCTGAGTCCCGCTTAGAGGGAGTACCAGGGCCTGAAGCGTGATTTAATGATGTTCAACAATTCAGGAGTACCAGGGCCAGGTGCGGAGGAGCGGACGAGCGGAGGGTTGGATGAGTGGAGGAGCGGAGGAGCGGAGGAGAGCGGAAGCCCGGCCCACTTTTTGCCTTAGTCCCGCGGAAAGGGAGTACCAGGGCCTGGAGCCTGTTTCGCTTATGTCCAGCAGTTCAGGAGTACCAGGGCCGGAGCGGAGGAGCGGAGGAGTGGATGAGAGGAGAAGCGGAGGAGCGGAGGAGTGGAGGAGCGGAGAAGCGGAGGAGCGGAGGAGCGGAGGAGCGGAGGTGGGGAGGAGCCGAGGAGCGGAGGAGAGCGGAATCCTGCCGACAATTCGCCTGAGTCCCGCGGAAAGGGAGTACCAGGGCCTGAATCGTGATTTAATGATGTTCAGCAATTCAGGAGTACCAGGGCCAGGTGCGGAGGAGCGGAGGAGCGGAGGGGCGGATGAGTGGATGAGCGGAGGAGTGGAGGAGAGCGGAAGCCCGTCCGGCAATTCGCCTGAGTCCCGCGGAGAGGGAGTACCAGGGCCTGGAGCCTGATTCACTTATGTCCAGCAGTTCAGGAGTACCAGGGCCTGGAGCGGAGGATCGAAGGAGCGGAGGAGCGGATGAGCGGATGAGCGGAGGAGCGGATGAGCGGAGGAGCGGAGGAGCGGAGGAGCGGAGGAGAGCGGAAGCACGGCCCACATTTCCCCTATGTCGCGCGGATTGTGAGTACCAGGGCTGGGAGCCTGATTCACTTATGTCAAGCGGTCCGGAGTACCAGGGCCCGGAGCGGAGGAGCGGATGACCGGAGGAGCGGAAGAGCGGAGGAGAGCGGAAGCCCGGCCAAAAATTCGCCTAAGTCCCGCGGAGAGGGAGTACCAGGGCCTGGAACCTAATTCGCTTATGTCCAGCAGTTCAGGAGTACCAGGGCCAGAACGGAGGAGCGGAGGAGCGGAGGAGCGAAGGAGCGGAGGAGAGCGGAAGCCCGGCCGGCAATTCGCCTGAGTCCCGCGGAGAGGGAGTACCAGGACCTGGAGCCTGATTCGCTTATGTCTAGCAGTTCAGGAGTACCAGGGCCTGAAGCGGAGGAGCGGCGGAGCGGATGAGAGGAGAAGCGGAGGAGAGCGGAAGCCCGGCCGACAATTCGCCTAAGTCCCGCGGATTGGGAGTACCAGGGCCCGGAATGGGGGAGCGGAGGAGCAGATGAGCAGAAGAGCGGAAGAGCGGAGGAGCGGAAGAGCGGAGGAGCGGAGGAGCGGATGAGCGGCGGAGCGGAGGTGAGCAGAAGCCCGGCCGAAAATTCGCCTAAGTCCCGCGGAGAGGGAGTACCAAGGCCTGGTACCTGATTCGATTATGTCTAGCAGTTCAGGAGTACCAGGGCCCGGAGCGGAGGAGCAGATGAGCAGAAGAACGTTTAAGTGGTGGAGCGGAGGAGCGGAGGAGAGCGGAATCCGGCCGACAATTTGCCTGAGTCCCGCGGAAAGGGAGTACCAGGGCCTGGAGCCTGAATAGCTTATGTCCTGCGGTTCCGGAGTACCAGGGCCCACAGCGGAGGAGCGGACGAGCGGATGAGCGGATGAGCTTAGGAGAGCGGAAGCCCGGTCGAATATTCGCCTGACTCCAGCGGAGAGGGTGTACCAGGGCCATAAACGTGATTTAATGATGTTCAGCAATGCAGGTGTACCAGGGCCAGGTGCGGAGGAGCGAAGGAGCGGAGGGGCGGATGAGTGGAGGACCGGATGAGCGGAGGAGCGGAGGTGAGCGGAAGCCCGGCCGACAATTCGCCTAAGTCCCGCGGAGAAGGAGTACCAGGGCCTTGAGCCTGATTCGCTTATGTCCAGCAGTTCAGGAGTACCAGGGCCGGAACGGAGGAGCGGGGGAGCGGAGGACCGGAGGAGCGGAGGACCGGAGGACCGGAGGACCGGAGGAGAGCGGAATCCGGCCGACAATTCGCCTGAGTCCCGCGGAAAGGGAGTACCAGGACCAGAAGCGTGATTTAATGATATCCAGCAGTTCAGGAGTACCAGGGCTGGAGCGGAGGAGCGGAGGAGCGGAGGAGAGCGGAGGCCCGGCCGGCAATTCGCCTGAGTCCCGCTTAGAGGGAGTACCAGGGCCTGAAGCGTGATTTAATGATGTTCAACAATTCAGGAGTACCAGGGCCAGGTGCGGAGGAGCGGACGAGCGGAGGGTTGGATGAGTGGAGGAGCGGAGGAGCGGAGGAGAGCGGAAGCCCGGCCCACTTTTTGCCTTAGTCCCGCGGATTGGGAGTACCAGGGCCTGGAGCCTGATATGCCTATGGCAAGCAGTTCAGGAGTACCAGGGCCCAGAGAGGAGGAGCGGAGGAGCGGAGGAGCGGAGGAGCGGAGGAGCGGAGGAGCGGAGGTGAGCGGAAGCCCGGCCGAATATTCGCCTAAGTCCCGCGGAAAGGGAGTACCAGGGCCTGGAGCCTGTTTCGCTTATGTCCAGCAGTTCAGGAGTACCAGGGCCGGAGCGGAGGAGCGGAGGAGTGGAGGAGCGGAGGAGCGGAGGAGAGCGGAAGCCCGGCCCACATTTCGCCTGAGTCCCGCGGATTGGGAGTACCAGGGCCTGGAGCCTGATCCGCTTATGGCAAGCAGTTCAGGAGTACCAGGGCCTAGAGCGGAGGAGCGGAGGAGCGGAGGAGCGGAGAAGCGGAGGAGAGCGGAGGCCCGGCCGACAATTCGCCTTAGTCCCGCGGAGAGGGAGTACCAGGGCCTGGAGCCTGATTCGCTTATGTCCAGCAGTTCAGGAGTATCAGGGCCGGAGCGGTGGAGCGGAGGAGCGGAGGAGCGGAGGACCGGAGGACCGGAGGACCGGAGGACCGGAGGAGAGCGGAATCCGGCCGACAATTCGCCTGAGTCCCGCTTAGAGGGAGTACCAGGGCCTGAAGCGTGATTTAATGATGTTCAACAATTCAGGAGTACCAGGGCCAAGTGCGGAGGAGCGGACGAGCGGAGGGTTGGATGAGTGGAGGAGCGGAGGAGCGGAGGAGAGCGGAAGCCCGGCCCACTTTTTGCCTTAGTCCCGCGGAAAGGGAGTACCAGGGCCTGGAGCCTGTTTCGCTTATGTCCAGCAGTTCAGGAGTACCAGGGCCGGAGCGGAGGAGCGGAGGAGTGGAGGAGCGGAGGAGCGGAGGAGAGCGGAAGCCCGGCCGACAATTCGCCTAAGTCCCGTGGATTGGGAGTACCAGGGCCTGGAGCGGGGGAGCGGAGGAGCAGATGAGCAGAGGAGCGGAGGAGCGGAGGTGCGGAGGAGGGGAGAAGCGGAAGAGAGCGGAAGCCCGGCCGACAATACACCTGAGTCCCGCGGAGAGGGAGTACCAGGGCCTGGAGCCTGATTCACCCAGGTCCAGCAGTTCAGGAGTACCAGGGCCAGTAGCGGATGAGCGGCGGAGCGGATGAGCGGAAGAACGGAGAAGCGGAGGAGCGGAGGAGCCGAGGAGCGGAGGAGCGGAGGAGCAGAGGCGCGGAGGAGCGGAGGAGAGTGGAAGCATGGACCACAATATGCCTAAATCCCGGAGAAAGGGAGTACCAGGGCCTGTAGCGTGATTAAATGATGGTCAGCAGTTCAGGAGTACCAGGGCCATTGCGGAGGAGCGGAGGAGCAAAGGAGCGGAGGGGCGGATGAGTGGAGGAGCGGAGGAGAGGGAAAGCACGGTCCACATTTCGCCAGAGTCCCGCGGATTGGGAGTACCAGGGCCTTGAGCAGGTTCACTTATATCCAACGGTCAGGAGTACCAGGAACTTGAGCGGAGGAGCGGAGGAGCGGATGAGAAGAGAAGCGGAGGAGAGCGGAAGCCCGGCCGACAATTCACCTGAGTCCCGCGGAGAGGGAGTACCAGGGCCTGGGGCCTGATTCGCCCAGGTCCAGCAGTTCAGGAGTACCAGGGCCAGCAGCGGATGAGCGGCGGAGCGGATGAGCGGAAGAACGGAGAAGCGGAGGAGCGGAGGAGCGGAGGAGCGGAGGAGCGGAGGAGCGGAGGAGCGGAAGAGCAGAGGAGCGGAGGAGCGGAGGAGAGCGGAAGCCCGTCCGACAATTCGCCTGAGTCCCGCGGAAGGGGAGTACCAGGGTTTGGAGCCTGAATCGCTTATGTCCAGCAGTTCAGGAGTACCAGGGCCAGGAGCGGAGGAGCGGAGGAGCGGAGGAGCGGAGGAGCGGAGGAGCGGAGAAGCGGAGGAGCGGAGGAGAGGAGGAGCGGAAGAGCGGAGGAGCGGAGGAGTGGAGGAGAGGGGAAGCACGGTCCATATTTCGACAGAGTCCCGCGGATAGGGAGTAACAGGGCTTGGAGCCTGATTCGCTTATGTCCAGCAGTTCTGGAGTACTAAGGCCCGGAGCGGATCAGCGGCGGAGCGGATGAGTGGAAGAACGGAGAAGCGGTGGAGCGGTGGAGCGGAGGAGCGGAGGAGCAGACTTATGTTTCTCTTCTCAAAGGCGGGGAAGCTTTGGGGCAGCAGGACCCCTTAGACTGGCCAATATGAGCCTTCTATGGACATAGCTCTCCCGGACGTATGACCGGGGCTCCCGGACCTCTTGGTACATACTTGTGAATGATTGGATGAGCTAATGTTTGTTTGGTTGTGGATGCTTTTCGGCTAACGCTATTAGCACAGCTATGAAGACTTAAGGTGTGTGTGTGTCTGTGTGTGTGTGTGAGTGTCTTTGTGTGTTTGTGTGAGTGAGGTTGTTTTGGTGGGGGGGGGGGTCGCGGACAGGGAGTACCAGTGCCAAGAGCGGATGAGCTGAGGAGCGGAGGAGGGCAGAAGCCCGGCCCGTGATTCGCTTATGTCAAGCGGTTCGGGAATTCCAGGGCCCAAAGCGGAGGAGCGGTGGAGCTGAGCTGTGTGTGTGTCTTTGTGTGTTTGTGTGTCAGTGTGTTCTTGTGTGTGTATGTGTGAGAGTTTATTTAGGTGGAGGGGGGGAGTACCAGGGCCCATAGCGGAAGAGCGGTGGAGCTGAGAAGCGGAGGAGCGGAGTAGCGGAAGTATTGTTTCTCCACTCAGAGGCGGGGAAGCTTGGGGGCAGCAGAACCCCTTAGATGGGCTAATATGAGCATTCTCCGGACATAGATCCCCCGGACGTATGATTGGAGCTCCCGGACCATTGGGCACACACATGTGAATGAGTGGAAGAGCTAATGTTTGTTTAGTTGTGGATGCGTTTCGGCTAATGCTATTAGCACGGCTATGATGAGTTAAGGTGTGCGTGTATGTGTGTGTGTGTGTGTGTGTGTGTGTGAGTGTGTCTGTGTGTGTGTGTGAGAGTTTGTTTAGGTGGGGGGGGGTCGCGGACAGGGAGTACCAGGGCCTCGAGCGGATGAGCTGAGGAGCAGAGGAGGGCATAAGCCCAGCCCGTGATTCCCTTATATCCAGCGGTTCGGGAGTTCCAGGGCCCAAAGTGGAAAAGCGGAGGAGCGGAGAAGCGGAGGAGTGGAGGAGAGCAGAAGCACCTCTCGCAATTCTCCTGAGTTTGCAGGATCGGGAGTACCAGGGCCAATAGCGGAGGAGCGGAGGTGTTGAGAAGCGGAGGAGCGGAGGAGCGATATTATATTTCTCTTCTCAAAGGCGGGGAAGCTTGGGGGCAGCAGGACCCCTTAGACCGGCAAATGTGAGCCTTCTCCGGAATTAGATGCCCCGGACGTATGACCGGAGATCCAGGACCTCTGGGCACATACATTTGAATGAGTGGACGAGCTAATGTTTGTTTGGTTGTGGATGCGTTTCGGCTAATGCTATTAGCACAGCTATGATGACTTAAGGTGTGTGTGTGTGTGGGTGTTTGTGTGTTTGTGTGTTTTTGTGTTCTTGTGTGTGTGTGTGTGTGTTTGTGTGTGTTTGTGGATCGGGAGTACCAGGGCCTATAGCGGAGGAGCGGTGGAGCGGAGAAGCGGACCATTGGGCACACACATGTGAATGAGTGGATGAGCTAATGTTTGTTTGGTTGTGGATGCATTTCGGCTAATGCTATTAGCACAGCTATCATGACTTAATGTGTGTATGTGTGTCAGTGTGTGTGTGTGTGTGAGTGTCTTTGTGTATGTGCGTGATAGTTTGTTTTGGTAGGGGGGGGGGGGGGGGTCACGGACAAGGAGTACCAGGGCACACACATGTGAATGAGTGGAGGAGCTAATGTTTGTTTGGTTGTGGATGCGTTTCGGCTAAAGCTATTAGCACAGCTATGAAGACTTAAGGTGTGTGTATGAGTGTATATGTGTGTCTGTGTGTGTGTGAGTGTCTTTGTGTGTGTGAGAGGCTCTTTTGGTGGGGGGGGGTCGCGGACAGGGAGTACCATAGGGCACACACATGTGAATGAGTGGATGAGCTAATGTTTGTTTGGTTGTGGATGCGTTTCGGCTAATGCTATTAGCACAGCTATGATGAGTTAAGGTGTGTGTGTATGTGTGTGTGTGTGTGTGTTTGTGTGTTTTTGTGTGTGTGTGAGTGATTTTGTGTGAGAGTTTGTTTAGGTGGGGGGGGGGAGTACCAGGGCCCATAGCGGAGGAGCGGTGGAGCTGAGAAGCGGAGGAGCGGAGGAGCGGAGGAGCGGAGGTAATGTTTCTTCTCTCAGAGGCGGGGAAGCTTGGGGGCAGAACCCCTTAGACGGGCTAATGTGAGCATTCTCCGGACATAGATCCCCCGGTCGTATGATTGGAGCTGCCGGACCATTGGGCACACACATGTGAATGAGTGGATGAGCTAATGTTTGTTTGGTTGTGGATGCGTTTCGGCTAATGCTATTAGCACAGCTAAGATGAGTTAAGGTGTGTGTGTGTGTGTGTCTGTGTGTGTGTTCGTGTGTGTGTGTGTGTGTGAGTTTGTTTAGGTGGGGGGGGGGGGTCGCGGACAGGGAGTACCAGGGCCTCGAGCAGATGAGCTGAGGAGCGGAGGAGGGCAGATGCCCGGCCTTGATTCGCTTATGTCCAGCGGTTCGGGAATTCCAGGGCCCAAAGCGGAGGAGCAGTGGTGCTGAGAAGCGGAGGAGCGGAGGAGCGGAGTAGCAGACGTATAGTTTCTCCTCTCAGAGGCGGGGAAGCTTGGGGGCATCAGAACCCCTTAGACGGGCTAATGTGAGCATTCTCCGGACATAGATCCCCCGAACGTATGATTGGAGCTCCCGGACCATTGGGCACACACATGTGAATGAGTGGATGAGCTAATGTTTGTTTGGTTGTGGATGCGTTTCGGCTAATGCTATTAGCACAGCTATGATGAGTTAAGGTGTGTGTGTGTGTGTGTGTGTGTGTGTGTCTGTTTGTTTGTTTTTGTGTCTGTGTGAGGGTGGTCATGTGTGTGTGTGTGAGAGTTTGTTTAGGTGGAGGGGGGGTACCAAGGCCCATCGCGGAAGAGCGGTGGAGCGGAGAAGCGGAGGAATGGAGGAGCGGAGGTCATTTTTCTCTTCTCAAAGGTAGAGGATGGGAAGTTTGGGGGCAGTAGGACGCTTTAGACCAGCCACTGTGAGCCTTCTCCAGATATAGATCCCCCGGACGTATGATTGGAGCTCCCGGACCATTGGGCACACACATGTGAATGAATGGATGAGCTAATGTTTGTTTGGTAGTGGATGCGTTTCGGCTAATGCTATTAGCACAGCTATGATGAGTTAAGGTGTGTTTGTGTATGTGTGTGTGTGTGTGCGTGTGTGTGTTTGTGTGTTTTTGTGTGTGAGTGAGTGTGTTTAGGTGGGGGGGGGGGTACCAGGGCCCATAGCCGAGGAGCGGTGGAGCTGAGAAGCGGAGGAGCGGAGTAGCGGAGGTATTGTTTCTCCTCTCAGAGGCGGGGAATCTTGGGAGCTATTAGCACAGGTATGATGACTTAAGGTGTGTGTGTGTGTGTGTGTGTTTGTGTGTTTGTGTGTTGTGTGTTCTTGTGTGTGTGTGTGTGTGTGTGTTTGTGTGTGCGTTTGTGTATATGTGTGTGACAATTTGTTTAGGTGGGGGGGGGCGCGGACAGGGGGTAGCTGGGCCTGGAGCGGATGAGCTGTGGAGCGGATGGAGGGCAAAGGCACGTCCCATAATTCTCCTGAGTCCGGCGGATCGGGAGTACCAGGGCCCATAGCGGAGGAGCGGAGGAGCGGTGGAGCGGAGAAGCGAACCATTGGGCACACACATGTGAATGAGTGGATGAGCTAATGTTTGTTTGGTTGTGGAGGCATTTCGGCTAATGCTATTAGCACAACTATGATGACTTAATGTGTGTATGTGTGTCAGTGTGTGTGTGTGTGTGTGAGTGTCTTTGTGTATGTGTGTGATAGTTTGTTTTGGTGGGGGGGGGGGGGGTCGCGGACACGGAGTACCAGGGCACACACATGTGAATGAGTGGATGAGCTAATGTTTGTTTGGTTGTGGATGCGTTTCGGCTAAAGCTATTAGCACAGCTATGATGAGTTAAGGTGTGTGTGTGTATGTGTGTGTGTGTGTGTTTGTGTGTTTTTGTGTGTGTGTGAGTGATTTTGTGTGAGAGTTTGTTTAGGTGGGGGGGGGAGGGGGAGTACCAGGGCCCATAGCGGAGGAGCGGTGGAGCTGAGAAGCGGAGGAGCAGAGGAGCGAAGGTAATGTTTCTTCTCTCAGAGGCGGGGAAGCTTGGGGGCAGAAGAACCCCTTAGACGGGCTAATGCTCACATTCTCCGGACATAGATCCCCCGGACGTATGATTGGAGCTCCCGGACCATTGGGCACACACATGTGAATGAGTGGATGAGCTAATGTTTGTTTGGTCGTGGATGCGTTTCGGCTAATGCTATTAGCACAGCTATGATGAGTTAAGGTGTGTTTGTGTGTGTGTTTGTGTGTGTGTATGTGTGTGTGTGTGCGTGTGTGTGTTTGTGTGTTTTTGTGTGTGTGTGAGTGTGTTTAGGTGGGGGGGTTACCAGGGCCCATAGCGGAGGAGCGGTGGAGCTGAGAAGCGGAGTAGCGGAGGTATTGTTTCTCCTCTCAGAGGCGGGGAAGCTTGGGAGCTATTAGCACAGGTATGATGACTTAAGGTGTGTGTGTGTGTGTGTGTGTTTGTGTGTTTGTGTGTTCTTGTGTGTTTGTGTGTTCTTGTGTGTGTGTGTGTGTGTGTTTGTGTGTGCGATTGTGTATATGTGTGTGACAGTTTGTTTAGGTGGGGGGGGGGGCGCGGACAGGGGGTAGCTGGGCCTGGAGCGGATGAGCTGTGGAGCGGATGGAGGGCAGAAGCACGTCCCATTCAGCCGCCGGCAACCATAAAAACCTATCTTTAACTTAAAAACAAACAAAAATGTGCAATATCTCATTTCTGTGCAATATTCAGAAACTGTGCAATATTTCATCTCATAACAGCTACATTGTGCAATATTTCATCTCATCTCATAACAGCTACACTATAATGTTCCCTTCTATCATACTATTGCGCACTCCTTACCCCACTTGTTACTAAGACACTTATAGTTTTATCAGTGCTTACTAAGACACTCTATAGTTTCACTGAAACACTTTATAGTTTATAGTTTATTTTTATTTATAATTCTGCCTTTCTTTTATTATTTATTACTGTTATATTTTCTTTAACTCTGGCACTGCAATTTCCTTCGGGATTAATAAAGTTGTTCTGATTCTTATTCTTAATTCTCCTGAGTCCGGCGGATCGGGAGTACCAGGGCCCATAGTGGAGGAGCGGTGGAGCGGAGAAGCGGACCATTGGGCACACACATGTGAATGAGTGGATGAGCTAATGTTTGTTTGGTTGTGGATGCGTTCGGCTAATGCTACTAGCACAGCTATGATGACTTAATGTGTGTATGTGTGTCAGTGTGTGTGTGTGTGTGAGTGTCTTTGTGTATGTGTGTGATAGTTTGTTTTGGTGGGGGGGGGGGTCGCGGACACGGAGTACCAGGGCACACACATGTGAATGAGTGGAGGAGCTAATGTTTGTTTGGTTGTGGATGCGTTTCGGCTAAAGCTATTAGCACAGCTATGAAGACTTAAGGTATGTGTATGTGATTATGTGTGTGTCTGTGTGTGTGTGAGTGTCTTTGTGTGTGTGTGTGTGTGTGAGAGGCTCTTTTGGTGGGGGGGGGGGTCGTGGACAGGGAGTACCATTGGGCACACACATGTGAATGAGTGGTTTAGCTAATGTTTGTTTGGTTGTGAATGCGTTTCGGCTAATGCTATTAGCACAGCTATGATAAGTTCAGGTGTGTGTGTATGTGTGTGTGTGTGTGTTTGTGTGTTTTTGTGTGTGTGTGAGTGATTTTGTGTGAGAGTTTGTTTAGGTGGGGGGGAGGGGGGGGAGTACCAGGGCCCATCGCGGAGGAGCGGTGGAGCTGAGAAGCGGAGGAGCAGAGGAGCGGAGGTAATGTTTCTTCTCTCAGAGGCGGGGAAGCTTGGGGGCAGAAGAACCCCTTAGACGGGCTAATGTGAGCATTCTCCGGACATAGATCACCCGGTAGTATGATTGGAGCTGCCGGACCATTGGGCACACACATGTGAATGAGTGGATGAGCTAATGTTTGTTTGGTTGTGGATGCGTTTCGGCTAATGCTATTAGCACAGCTAAGATGAGTTAAGGTGTGTGTGTGTGTGTGTGTGTGTGTGTGTGTGTGTGTTTGTTTTTGTGTCTGTGTGAGTGTGTTCGTGTGTGTATGTGTGAGAGTTTGTTTAGATGGGGGGGGGTACCAGGGCCCATCGCGGAGGAGCGGAGGAGCGGTGGAGCGGAGAAGCGGAGGAATGGAGGAGCGGAGGTAATGTTTCTCTTCTCAATGGCAGAGGATGGGAAGTTTAGGGGCAGTAGGACGCCGGTGCGAGCGATGCGTTTCAAGGCGTATTGCATGTGTGTATGGAGGGGGGGGGTCTACAGGACACCGCGGACCGGCAATGGTGCACCTTCTCCGGACATCGATCCCCGAAACGTCGGCGTGGAGCTCCCGGAGCAGCCGGCGTGTACATGTGAATGAATGGAGGAGCTAATGTGTGTGTGTGGGGTGGTGGTGGTGTGGGGGGGCGTTTCGGCTAATGCTATCAGCACAGCTATGATTATCCCCAGAACGTTGAGAACGAGCTCCCGGAACTCCAGACATGCGTATATAAAAGAGTGGAATTAAGGTGTGTGTGAGTGTGTGTGTGTGTGTGTGTGTGTGTGTGTGTGTGTGTGTGTGTGTGTGTGTGTGTGTGTGTGTGTGTGTGTGTGTGTGTGTGTGTGTGTGTGTGTATGTGTGGGACAGAAATAATGTCGGGGACAGAAATTGTTATTAGCCTGCTGGCAGATGACACAACCTTAGTTTTGAAAAATGAACATCAAGTCCCAATAAGCGTTGAAAAAATTAAAACATTCTCCAAGGCTTCAGGATTGTCATTAAACTTAAAGAAATGCAAACTTCTTGAGCTGCATGACTCACCACTAAAGGAAATCAGTAATGTTCCTATCAAATCAGAAATAAAATACTTGAGCATTTTCCTATCTAAGGACCAAAAGTTAAATCAATCCAGGAACATTGAATCTAAACTGAATCAAAGTAAAGCTAAATTGAATATATTGCTCCAAAGAGATTTATCAATATTAGGCCCGATATATTTGACTAAAATGGAATGTTTATCCAGATGTATATACCCAGTGTATTCCAATGCTGCTCCAAATCAACTCATAAAATCTATTAACCAAATAAATTTCAACTTTATCTGGAGGAACAGACCACACCATCTAAAAAACTCTCATATGGTGAAAGAAACAAGTGAAGGAGGGCTGAAAGTGATAGAGTTGGACTGCCTGAATGGGACATTGAAGGTGAACTGGTTGAAATCCTGGATCAAACATCATCATTCTTTCTGGTATTGTACTCCAAACTACTTATTCAACATAGTCGGCAGCCTAAGTCTTCTACTTATCTCTGACTTGGATATCAACAAGATTCCTGTCCAATTTTCAGAGTTCCATAAACAAATACTATTATACTGGAAAATGATATATGTACACAATTTCTCACCACACAGTACAATAATTTGGAACAATAGATATGTACTGCGTGGCAACAAACCTCTGTTTTACAAGGAATGCTTTGAGAAAGGTATATGGTCAATAATTGACTTGATGGATGACAATGGCAGTCGTCTAGACTATGAACAGTTCTGTACTACACACAGATTTAAGCCTCCCATATTAGAGTTGATATAGTCACGAAACGCACTGCCTCGACAATTTGTATTCCTGACCAAAAATATAATGACGCACCGAACCGTACAACCACAGTTACCCCGACTATCACTCCAGGGAATCTCAATTCTGGACAGAAAGTGCAGCAACTCCTTTATTAGGACATGTTTCACAGGAAACTTGTTCCCTGGACGTCAAAACAAAAATAATATTTGAAATAAATTTGATAAGGAATCGATTGCCACGCTGCAAACTATGTGTCTGACTCTACCCATACCCCCCAAGGCAAGAAGAGACCCACTTCTAAATTATGAATGACATCTACCCATCTAAGGAATTATTGCGGGTACGCTTTACTTTTGAAGATAATATTTGTACATTTTGTGAAGACAACATTGAAACCACTGACCATATATTTTTTCTCATTCTCATTCCCTCATCACCAGTTTCCCTCTCAAAAGATGATATCACATTTGGTTTACTTATAAGCAACATAACAGATGAACTCTATGTCAATGTTCTTTTAGGCCTGGCCAAGTTCTTCATTCACAAAAACAGAATGCAAAAATGCTCCCCAAATTTTAATTTCTTCATAAACGATTTTGAATTATAAAAAAAAATCCTTAAAACTTATGGAAAAATCCAAAAACTAAAAAATATACAGTTACCCATGTCTGAGATTCCTTTTTTTTGGAAAAAAAAAAACAACAACTTAATTACATGTTATATTCCCCTTGCAATTTTTTTTTCGTTTTAATTTTTTATTTGTCTATCTATTGATTTAATTATTTCCTTTTAATTTCTTTTTTTTGTCTAGCACTGTAAATTTCTCACAAACCGTTAACACTATTAACTTCTGATTACATACAGAACAAATGTCCTTATGTCCGTTGCTTCCTCATCCCTGGTTGTTTCATTGACATTCAGTTCTACCTTGCCATGTTTATTTGTACATTTGTATATTTGTGTGTACTATTTATGTTCAATTAAAAACAGTTTGATGTCTGAGATTCCCTGTGAACGGCCAACTTAATTACATGTTGTATTCCCCTTGCAATTTTTTTTTTAGTTTTTAATTTTATTTTTCTATCTATTTATTTAATTATTTCCTTTTAATTTTCTGTTTTTGTCCAGCATTAAAAATTTCTCGCAAACCGTTAACACTATTAACTTCTGATTACATACAGAACGAATGCCCTTATGTCTCCCGTCACCCCCCCCGTCCCCCCGCTTTTTCCTTACGGTGGCAGACACTGAGATCAAAAGCAAATGGGTGTCATTGCAATGCAGTAACAGGGTGATAACAGCCGTGTTTGAAGTGTGTAGGGGCTTATAGGAGAGCAGAAGCACGTCACGCTATTCGCCTGAGTTCGGAGGATCGGGAGTACCAGGGCCCATAGCGGAGGAGCAGAGGAGTTGAGAAGCGGAGGAGCAGAGGAGCGGAGTTATGTTTCTCTTCTCAAAGGCGGGGAAGCTTGGGGGCAGCAGGACCCCTTAGACCGGCCAATGTGAGCCTTCTCCGGACATAGATCACCCGGACGTATGACTGGAGCTCCCGTACCTCTGGGCACACACATATGTGAATGAGTGGATGAGCTAATGTTTGTTTTGTTGTGGATACGTTTCGGCCAATGCTATTAGCACAGCTATGATGAGTTCAGGTGTGTGTGTGTGTGTGTGTGTGTGTGTGTGTGTGTGTGTGTGTGTGTGTGTGTATGTTGGTGTGTGTGTGTGTGTGTGTGTGTGTGTGTGTGCGTGTGTTTATGTGTGTGTGAGAGTTTGTTTTGGTGGGTGGGTGGGTGGGGGGGGGGTTCCCGCGGACTGGGAGTACCAGGGCCACGAGCGGATGAGCTGAGGAGCGGAGGAGGGCAGATGCCCGGCCTTGATTCGCTTATGTCCAGCGGTTCGGGAGTTCCAGGGCCCAAAGCGGAGGAGCGGAGGACAGCAAAAGCCCTGTCCGCAATTCACCTGAGTCTGGCGGATCGGTAGTACCTGGTTCCGCAGCGGAGGAGCGGAGGAGCTGAGAAGCGGAGGAGCGGAGGAGATGTTTCTCTTCTCAGAGGCGGCGAGGGGGGGGGGAGCAGGACCCCTTACCCTTATCCCCCGGACGTTTGAGTGGAGCTCCCGGACCTCCGGGCTCGCACATGCGAATGACTGGATGACAAGGAGTGCCAGGGCCTGGAGCGGATGAGCAGAGGAGAGGCGGAGGGCAGAAGCCCGGCCCAGTTCGGGAGTTCCAGGGTCCAAAGCGGGGGAGCGAAGAAGCGGAGGAGAGCAGAAGAGCAGAAGACTGGCCCGGAATTCACCGAAGTCCCGCAGATCGGGAGTTCAAGGGCCCGGAGCGGAAGAGCGGAGGAGCGGAGGAGCGGAGCAAAGCGGAAGCCCGTCTTAACAACAAGGAAATTACAGATGAGGCTATAATTTCCACAGAAATCTTTAAATTCTATAGCCACCTATACACTTCGACATTATCAAAAAGCGATTGTGACTCCTTTCCAACAAATATTCCTCAATATATCCCAAAAATAAACAACAACAAACAACATATGTTTGTTTTGTATATTTTTATATATAAACAACAAAAAATATACAGTTTGATGTCCGAGATTCCTTGTGAATCGCCAACTTAATTACATGTTGTATTCCCCTTGCAATCTTTTTTCGTTTTAATTTTTTATTTTGTCTATCTATTGATTTAATTATTTCCTTTTAATTTCTTTTTTTGTCTAGCATTGTAAATTTCTCACAAACCGTTAACACTATTAACTTCTGATTACATACAGAACGAATG